>NW_025065166.1:0-219348 GCF_019207285.1 Ogataea haglerorum
TCTAAGCCAATGTGTGTTGAGACCTTCACTGAGTACCCACCATTGGGAAGATTTGCCGTCAGAGATATGAGACAAACCGTTGCTGTCGGTGTCATTAAATCTGTTGAGAAGACCGCTGCTGGTGCCGGAAAGGTCACCAAGGCTGCTCAAAAGGCTGCTAAGAAATAAAGCTGCTGCGAATTTGACCCTAGGTGACGTATATATCCAATGTATAAGTCTCTGTTCATTTTAATTTCTTCTATAAAAATATTTGACCTGTAAGAAATCGTTTGATTATCAGCGAAAAAAAATTAATTATCTCGACCTTTAATATTATAACCTGTCACCATGACTACTGTTGAGAATCCTCTGGAAATAGTGGATATCAGTGATATCAACCAACAAACTGCTGACAAACTTATCCATGCTGCCTCTACACAGGGTTTCCTGATGGTTGAAGGGCACGGGCTCACCCAAGAACAAGTTGATCAGCTTTTTGGCTTATCTAGAGATTTTTTCCAACTTCCATTCGAGGAGAAACAAAAATATAAGATCGACGAGTCCAACCATGGATACACTGGAATCGGTGTTGAGAATCTCGAAGAGGACGATTTGGGAAAACCTATTGGTGATCCCAAAGAGGCGTTCAATTTTGCGAAGGTTGATATGAGTAATGGTGAACTTACCAGTGACGAGATTCCCGCGATTTTCAGAGACCCAGAAAACAAAAAGATCATCCAAACAACCTTGAATAAACTCCGCGAATCTCTCTTTAGTATGCTGCGCTTAATGGCCATGGGGCTCAAGATTGATGAGACCGAAGGTGGTGTCGATTGGTTTACCAGTCGTCATGATCCCACCAGGCCTAGCGGCACCACCTTTAGGTTCTTACACTATCCATCTCCCGTGAAGACGGGAATGACCGAAAAAGACCTTGAGTCTTGTGGGGAAATCAATGTTGCAGGAGCCCATACGGACTACGGATGTGTCACATTGCTGTTGCAGAGACAGGACGAGGACGGCCTCGAAATCCTGTCGCCCTTGAGCCGGAAGTGGGAAGCGGTTCCATTTGTCCCAGCCTCTCCAAAATATCAAAAGCTCGGCGAGGCTCCTCCATTGATCGTTAACATTGCAGATCAGCTGTGCTACTGGACGAATGGCCTCCTGAAAAGCACGGTGCACAGAGTTAGGTTTCCTCGCAAGTTATTGCTGGAAGGGAAGCCACGATATTCTATTGTCCTTTTCGTCCATCCTGCTGACGATACCCTATTGGAGCCAGTTCCTTCCGAGAAAGTCTCTTCTATCTCTGGACGTGGGGCTGCTCACTATCTTGCCAAGCACGGAGTTTCCTTAACTGCTGGTGAGCATTTGGCAAAGAGGCTTGCTACAACATACGGCTGGAAAACCGAGAGAGCCAATTAAGAAAAATGCTACCGCATAAATATAGATTTGTTCAGAATTTTATTTTATTTTTTAACTGAAATATGAATACTTTTCACCAATTCGTCGACCCCACAACATGCTTGGGCTCGACTTATTGCAACTTTGTATCTCCCAAAAGCCACAATTTGGTTGTGTCCAAAGGCAACATGCTTCAGATTTTTGAAATCGTTGAACTCGAATTGCAGGACGGCGACGACGACGAAGGAGACAGCGAAATAAACCAGATGCTTGGTGAATCTGAGTCGTTCTTGGGAGACACACTGATGACCAATTTGATACAGGAGCTTAGATATAAGCTCCTGCTTATTGGAGAGTACAGATTGAACGGACAGATAATCAATATAGACAAGTTCAGGTCCAACGAGAACGAGTTGCTGGACTACCTAATTGTTTCCACGAAATTTGCAAAATTATCTGTTATCAAATGGGATCCCCAGTTGCATGCCATCTCTACAGTCAGTTTACACTACTATGATACAGCGCTGGATGCATTAACGGTGGAAAAACTCGAGAAAACTAGTATTCAACATAGAAGTGACCCTAACTCATTATGCACATGTTTACGACTGAACGAGCTGTTCACTTTTCTTCCATTCTATAAAGAGTACCTGGAGGAAGAAGAACTGAAAGATGATGCAGAAGAAGCTAAGGACGCGAAAAAAAGAAAGAAGCTTTTTACGGAGAGCTTTATCTTGAATGCCTCTTCTCTATATCCAGATATCAAGAACATTGTGGATTATCAGTTTTTGCATTCCTATAGGGATCCCACAATGGCTATTTTGTATGCACCAGAGACAATGACATGGGCTGGACACCTCCCCAAGGCCAAAGATACGCTGAAAGTAATCGTTCTGTCTTTGGATCTCGAAAATAAAAAAGCCTCCACCATCATGGAGCTTACTAGCCTTCCTTACGACATTGACTATATATATCCGCTAGAAAGTCCCACGAACGGATTTCTACTGGTAGGGTCGAACGAGATCATTCATGTTAATTCCCTAGGGTCCGTCAGAGGTGTTTATACAAACGAGTATTTCACAGACATCTCAAATTTGAAGCTCAAAGATCAGTCATCGCTTGATTTGATGCTAGAAAATTCCCGTGTTGGACTCGTGAAAAAGGATCAGGTTTTGATAATAACTGAGTCTGGAGAGTTTTATGAGCTGAATTTTGAAAAGATTGGTGGCAACTCCACGATCACTGGTCTCCAGAAAGTTGACACTGCAAACTACAAAGGTGTAATTGTTAATCATCCAATCATGATCACCAGCGTTCCCTCATTAGACCTCTTTTTTGTTTGTTGTCAAGGAGGCGACTCTTCATTGATCAGGATTAGCAGTAAGGGTGGCGTGCTTCCTCAGGAAACTAAAGCCCAAAATGGTGGCAAAAAAGAGACGAAGGATGAGGACGACTGGCTCTACGATGAGGAAGATCAAAAAGGCCACAAGAGCTCCCTGACCAACTCGCAATTCAAAATAATGGATAGTATACTCAACTGTGGGCCTCTGGTCGACTTTACTCTAGGTAGAGTCTCTATCGAGCAGAAAATCATGGGGCTCCCAAACCCGAATTATAATGAAGATGTTCTTGTCGGCGCTTGTGGAGTGGGTCGGAACAGCTGTGCATGTGTTTATTCTCCAACCATCAAGCCCATTGTGAAGTCGACATTGAAGTTCTCCAATGTCGACAAGGTGTGGACTTTGGCGAACAAGAGCGGCTTCACTAGATATCTGATCACAACCGATTTCACGAATTTCAAGACAGAAGTGTTCCAAGTGAATAAAAATTACAAGAATCTTTATTCCAAGGATTTCAACAATAAACAGTACACTCTTCAGTTTGGTACGATCACCACGGATGCTGAGAACCGGATTGTTCAGGTGACGCCCTACAAAGTGACTGTTTTCACGTTCAAGTTCCAAGAGGTCGTTGCCCTAGAATATGACTTTGAGATCAATTCCACTTTCATCTACGGCAATTACATTGTTGTGACTATGAAGAGCGGTGAGCTGGATATTCTAGAGTTCAAAGGCGACAAGCTTGAAAAGCTTGATCTACCGGCACTGCTGAACTACTTGATTTTCACCAATGGGTGGATATGTGAGTCCTCTTTGCTGAACCATATGGGTAGTGGTGCTGTCAAAAGAGACTCTGAAGGTGCGCCTGTGAGCGGAACAGAGAATAGCAAGGGCGAAATCCTTTTCTGGCTTGTGACAGCGGATAACCGATTACTGGTATTCCAGAAGGACCACAAGGAGAAAGTGTTCGAGTTCACGGATATTCACAAGTTTCCAGAGCTTTTGACTCTAAATCCTATGGATGTCAATTACGAGGCAGATGTGGATCCCATTATCAAGCAAATCATGTTTACGAAACTCGGCAACAGCTCCAGCTCTAAGGATTACCTCGTTGCGCTAACTTTTGGGGGGGAGGTCCTCATCTACGAAACATTCTTCGATCCTATAGAAAGAACATACAAGCTGATGAAGATCAACGAGATGTGTCAGTTTCCGATTGTTGGTGCTCCAGACAACTCTTATGCTCACGCGACGAAGATTGAAAGATACCTCATCAGCGTGGACAACTTCCAAGGGTACAAAGTCGTTTTAGTAACTGGAGCAAGCGCGTTTGTGATACTCAAAGAGCACAACAGTATTCCGCGGATGTTACAATTCACGAAAAGATCCTCGCTTTATTTCGCCGAATACAACACTGATAGATGTCCGAACGGTGTGATCTCGATCGACGAAACGAAAGCATGTCGTATATGCCAATTAGATAGCAGTTACACATATTCGAACAGGTTGCCGATAGCCAAGTATAGGATTGGGGACAAGACGATCAATAAGGTTAAATACCACTCCCTTTCAAATACTTATATCATCTCCACTTTGGAGGAAGGTCGATACAACGCCGTCGATGAGGACGGAGAGCCGCTTCCAGGGCTGCGTGATGACAGAAAGCTGAAGTCGACGTCTCTGAAGGGCACTGTTCACCTGGTTTCACCTGCCAATTGGACAATCATCGATACCATTGAACTTGAGGATAATGAATATGTGACATCGATTGAGGTGATCGAACTGAAGGTGTCCGAGACCATTGCCACCAAAACTGTGGTCTTGATCGGAACAGCAAGATGCAGAAACGAGGATCTTGCTACACATGGATCTTGGAAGATATACGAGGTGATCGATATTGTTCCGGAGCCTGGAAGACCAGAGGCAAAGAATAGATTGAAGATGATCACATCGGAGACGGCAAGAGGTCCTGTTCTCTCCATTTGCGACGTGAGCGGCCGTTTTGCGATTGTCCAAGGGCAAAGAATGCTTGTCCGTACTTTGCAGAAGGACGACAATGTGGCTCCCGTTGCCTTTACCGACACGTCCATATATTCGAAGGAGGTCAAGACTTTTAAGAACCTAGTTCTCATAGGAGACACATTCCAGAGTGTTTCGCTTTATGGCTTTGATGCTACCCCGTACAGAATGTTGCATTTTGGAAAGGACGAGCAGGATGTTGAACTGCGAGCTGCAGACTTTTTGGTGCACGATGGAAACCTGCATATTTTGGTGGCAGACGAGGATTCTGTGCTCCATTTACTACAATACGACCCTTACGATGGAAATTCCATGAAAGGTCTAAAGCTTTTGCGCCGGTCGCTGCTACGTTCCAACGCGCTTACGACAAAGATGATCTCGGTCGCAAGAGATAGGTCCTTATTTTCAATGGTGGGCACGTTGAATCACGATGACGATTTGGGCTATGAGATCATTGCTAGCAATATTGACGGCTCGTTCTACAAGGTTATGCCGGTCAACGAGTATCAATACAGAAGGCTGTATTCTATTCAGAATTATCTGTATGATAAGGAGCTGCATTGGCTAGGTCTGAATCCCAAATCCAACGCGATTGGAGGTCTGACAGAGCTGATGGCCTCCATCAAAAGACCGTTTATTGAGCTCAATATGTTTCATCGGTTTATTGGATTCAACAACGACAGGAAAAAGCAGATCATGCAAAAATTGGGCAAAAACTCATACGTCGAGGTGTACAAAGATATAATATCTCTGCAATAGATCAATTTATTTTTCAGGCTGTGTGTAATAACTAATGAATGTAAAGTATGGAGCTTGATTCTTTTTCCTTCTTTCGTAGAGGAGCTGCTAACGCGGTGTTTCGATTTGAAGGAAAGGACCCCGAACTTGCGGGTACGGTCCTCAGGCTTCGACTGGCTGGCCAGGAATACACAACACAAGAAATATATGAGTACATGCATCAATTCTCTGCGCTTGAAAGATGGATTGTTCCTACAAGACTCGTTGAGCTGAAGCCAGGGGCGATCCAAAAACTCGAAAGAGATGACCTGAAACTTGAGCCGGATACAAATGGTCTGCTCATGGAGAACGTTTTCAAGGAGTCCGATTGGCGACATATCACTCTTAATAAGCACATCATTCTCAACTTGGGGGCTCGCCGACTTCTCGAATTGAAGCCAAAATGGCTGGAACCTGGTTCTGGTCGGATATGTCGAAACTGTGCACATTTAATCTCTAAAGGCGAAAATTTCATTGCATGTTCGTTACAACTTTTAAGCAAAGACGGGATACGTAAATGGTGTGAAGCGGTCGAACGCGAGGCTCAGGACAGGGGGTATCCGTCTTTGTCAATTGAGGACGCGATTCAAGCAAACATCCTCTTGTTTCAGACCCTTGCTTCGATGCAGGCTCGTTATCCAAATGTTCATCAGAAACTAATATCTCTGACAAGCGAGGTGGATGTTGACGATCAACTTTGTGAAACCATGACGTTGCGCGACGTCACCATTTTTATAGATTTGGATTCCTCAAAAGCACTGCTTTGCGACTTAGACAGAAAGAGTCCGCGTAAATGGCAGAGATGGAGAGACCGCGAAATAGCTTTGAATAAGCTTATGCAATAATTAGATCGGCCACAAAACAGAGATCACCATCTCTGCTGTTTGCCCAGAGCCTGTGTCTGTGTTTGGACGTTTTTCCAATGCACAGGTCAATTCTCTCATTGGCAAATGATGGGTTGATGATTTTGTACTTTAGTGACAGTGCTATGGCATCTGGATTGTGCTGCTGCCAAAAATGGAGCATCAACTGAACCAGCAATGGTCCCGAAACAATTATTGAAGGATAGTCCTCGTATCGAGAGCCATAAATTGGGTTGTAATGAACTAGATGAGAATTAAACATTAATGCACTGGAGCGGAAGATGGACACTGTAGAGGGAACGATTACGGCGGTGTGATCCGGCTCGGAATCCTCAACAAGGTGATATCTTTCCTCTGTGTAGGTCTTCTGTATGTAGTAAAGTTTCCTGGTCTCAATAACTGACCACACATTGTCCACTTTGTACTCGCGTTTGTAGTCCACTCCGATTTGCTCTAGTCTCTTGTACTGTCTCATTTTATCCACGGTCTCGGTAAAACTAACTTCATCTCCAAACTTCAGGGGCCTTTCTGGATTGAATTGAAAACCGCCTGCAACCCACATCCGCCTATGAAAGAAGTCTTTATCTGCAGTGCACGGAGCATGGTAGTTGTCGAAACCGTCGAATCCTAGCTCGTTCTCTCCAGAGACGGGGTTACAGTAGATCATGGAGTATCCGTATGGAACCGTCTTCCCTTTGCAAAAGCGCTTGTTCAGGCTTTCCATGTTGGTACTCATAAATCGAGTAGTAGGATCGATTATTGATTGCAAAGTGGCATACAGTTGTTTTGCCGGATAGGCAGATATCGAGTCGTCGAAGAGTTCCCAGTGCGAGCTTCTAAGTCTTGTCTCAACCTCGTGGTACTCACTAAGTGAGGGTCGTGTGCGCAAACGTGCCAGTCGAGGTATAACTCGAGACATGATATTGTGAGTAAAATCTATTTAGTCTAGTTTTTTTTCAATTTTTCTATTTGCTCCTTGGTCATGATTTTGTCCTTGAAGTGGACTCCATCGCTGATCAGCACGGTCCGTGGGCCAGAAAATTCAATCATATAGTCAGGATTGCCAGTCACCAGCCGGTTTACTACTCTTCTAGCGAAACCTGCTGTCTGCGAGAAG
Organism: Ogataea haglerorum; assembly: GCF_019207285.1. NCBI lineage: Eukaryota > Fungi > Ascomycota > Pichiomycetes > Pichiales > Pichiaceae > Ogataea > Ogataea haglerorum. The sequence goes on from NW_025065166.1 coordinate 7,497, forward strand.
GCACTGCTTATCCATGGATGGACCTTGATCTGCGGCTTTTGGATCTGGAACTTGTCGCGAACGTACGATGTAAATGAAGCCCACGATCCACACACTTTTGTGAGCCAAGATATCCCCGGAACAGCAAAGTCGACTATGCTTCGAGGTCCGACCGGGGTCTCTCCCGTGTATGCAACGACGGTCGAGGGGTTCACGCTCACGGTCTCTCCGTCCTGGAGGGTCATCTGAAGTGTTTGCCCTGGTGAGCTCAGCACGATCTTGCCGGATCCTACCACTTTCACCAGTTTTCTCTCTCCTGTCAAATCAATGTAGTTCCCAGTCCAAGCCACTAAGCTGTCTCTATCCACTATCCAAATTGTGTCCTTTGACACATTGACTACCGTAAAGTTGGAGTTTTGCAGCTTGTTGGCCATCAAGATCGACATTGGCCCAGAGGTGTTGAAGCATCGCTGAAAAATCAGGCCTCCTTCGAGTTTTCCCAGTTCCACCGCCAAGGACGTGACTTTGCCGTTCAATGCTATCACCGACTGGTTTGCGTTGCTGTAGCGGAGGTTGATAATCGAAGCATTCGGCAGTTTGATGTTTAACATGCTCGAAGTCATGCCCAGGACTTCGAAGTCCACCGGTTCCACAGATGCGCCCGAGCCAGTAGAACTCGGGATTTCCTTGAGCGGCTCATTAACCTCTTCAGTCTTCCGGATCCGCTTGAAGGAAGCGAGAATCGACTTGAGCGATATCTGACGGTGCCGTGTGGGTCTAAACATAAATAAAATCTTTAGGTGTATGGAGTAGATTAACTGAATATTATTTCTTTCTCGCACAGTATATCATAGAGCAGTAGCTCACCAGCAAAAGACAGCCAATGATAAGGTTTATGCCAAAGACGTTCTCGTAGCAGCGGTTACCCTTCAAACACATCCGCACAAGCTTGCCATCTGCGTCCTCTAGATACTGGCTATGTTTGTCATAGTTTTTGCCGAAATAGTCACTCAGCAACAGGAAAGCCACCACAGAGCCCGTTCCAATGACAGACCATGAGGTGGCAAAATGTCTGGCTCCGAAGTTGTCGGCTACAATCGCAGGCATGGCCCCGTAGATTGCACCGTAGCTGATACCGAAGCAGGTCGAGCTGAGGCAGAGGAAACGAGCGTTGTCAAACAGGAGCAGCGTGCTGTTTCCCAAGATCCCGCAGACCACGGAAATCACAATCACCCAAAGTCTCTGTGCATTCATGTTCTTGTGGAGATAGTCGCTGAAAATGCCTCCAAGGATCCGACCCAGGAAATTGCACAGCGATATAATGGAAACCTGGAGCGCCTGGTACGACGAGATCTGATCGCCGGTTAAGTTGGGATTTTTATTCATCTGAGCCTTGACAACGTAGCCAACCCCGTAAATGTACACTTGGCCGCTACCACAGAACAGTGCGTTCAGGACGTAATGGCAGAGAAACGTTCTGTTCTTAAAGAGCCACTGGATGTGCTCCTTACTAGTGCGGTGCGTGGCTTTTTTCCGTTTGAGAGCCTCTGCTAGCTCGTCTGCAGGGGTTGTCTCGAGAGCTTCCGATTGCTGACTTGGAGCCAGACTCAGCACTGAGGCACTGTACGAATCGCTGCCGGGATTGAGAGGCGAGTCTTCGTCAACCACGGCCTCTTCCTTGACATTTTTTTTAGACGCGTTTCCCAGCCATCCAGGGTTTCTGGGCGAATTGCTCAATGAGGAGCCTAGTCTGTAGGAATTTGCACGAGCCAGCGACTGTCGTGTTTTGAAATCCACTGGTGAAGATGATATCGGCGAGTAGCTGCTTGGCCGCGACGAGTATGGAGACTTATTTTGCACACTGGCGATCGATATCGGCTTATTAGTGATGGTAGAGGCCCCAGAAGACGTTGTGGACACAGACAGCGAGGAGATCTCCGAGGTCGACGAGAACAATGATGAGTTAGAGCTCCGTCGCATCAAATTCAACTGTGCAAACGAGCCGCGATGGCCCTTGAGCAGGTACTTGATTCCGGACGGCTCGTCTTCGGCGTCCCGAGCGCTTTCGTCCGGCTCGTAGATGTCTATAAAGAAGAGTCCCACGCCAATGACCACGCCGGAGAATATCGCAATGAACTTGAGAAGGCCCTGCGTGTTGCCTGCGTAGAATACCGTGGATATGGAAGCGTACATCAGGGCAGCCAGACCGTACGCTGAGACGGGACAAGCGTTCGCCATGCCCTTGTGCTTGGGGAAATTGACTGTGGCTACCTTCAGCGTTGCAAAATAAGGGAGCACCGAGCCGAAGCCAACATTCACCATGGCGATCACCAGGAGCCAAAGATAGTGGAGCTGGAATTTGTAAGTCAGGTACAGAATCACAAATGCACCGGACTCCAGTATGGCCCCCAAAAGGATAGCAAATTTGGGCCCAAACTTGTCTATCAGCAGCCCAGCGGCCAGGCCGCCAATCGAGGAACCCAACGTGGAGCCGAACGTCAGAAAGCTGGCATCCTCCGCGGTGAAATGGCACCTGGACATCACCTGGGGGGAGTAGATGCCGAAGAGGTAAGGGGTACCCGAAGCCATGGCAACGAGGCACGAAAACACCAGCGACACAATCCTTCGCGTCCGTCTGGACTGGTGGTGCTCATTGGGCCCGCCGTAGGGGTCAGCGATACTAGACATGAAACACTAACAATGATAACTGAGAAGGACGATCGACCCGAAAAAGTTTATCTCTGATCGATAGGCATGGCCAGGAGAAGGAACAGTTTCGACGCGTACGAAGAGGACGACAACTACGTGGAACCTGCGCGCAAGTCAAGACGGGTCCAGTCGTCGCACTCCAATGAGTCGGACGAGCCCGTCTCGAGCGATGGCTCTGACGAGACTGGTCCTCAAAACCGTTCCGTTACTTCGTCCAAGGCTTCTGTGAAGCAACAACGCATCCAGAAGCTAACTAAGGCATTTGTTCGTTCCCTACTATCAATAGAAAGCAAATACCAGGTTCTGAATAAGGGTCTGATAGCAAAAATAATGGAGGTTGAGGGAGAAAAAGGGCACGGTATACAATTCAAGAAAGACCTTCTGCCCAACATCAGGGAGACGCTGGAGCGTGTTTTTGGGATGGGGCTTGTGGAATTTCCACCCAGACAAGACACAAAGAATGCGTCCTCCGACGATTATATGCTGGTGAGCAAGCTTCCGTTGCCGCTAAAGGACGAGATCTACACGTACTTCCAGACACAATCACGCCCAATTGCCTCGTTGTCGGATCTCAAGGAACCGTCCTCCAATTCCTCTGCTCTTTACAAAATAGGGGCCAATCTGCCCAAGCCAGTGTCTGACTTGATAGCTCAGGGATTCAAGATGCTGATAATAGCCATCATTCTGCTCAACGAAAATAATGTCAACAAGCAAGACCTCCTCAACATCTTGCAAACTAAATTCCAACTTAACTTCAGCGAAACAAAGCCCGTGGAGCTGCTCGGCACAACGATACCGGATTTCTTGCTTCTCATGGTCAAACAGGAGTATCTGAATCAGCTCGACGTGACACAGACAAACTCAAAAACCCAGCGACGCATCACTTCCGCCAGCAGAAGCTCCGACGACAACATGATCATCTACTCAATAGGACGTCGCACAATGGCAGAACTAGACCAAGATAGTTTTATCGATTTCCTAAAAAAAATATACCCCAACTGGAACGAAGAGCTCGAGAGAAATGCCGTGTACACCCTGAACGACATATGGAAGGCTTCGCACGAACAGTAAGTTAACAAGGTATATATCGCTTCAATTACTCTACTTCCTCTGCAAACATGTTGTTTAGTGTCTTCTCTGTGAGAGGATCGTCCATAACGTCCTCTGCGACTCCTTTCTTGCTTCTTCGTTGCTGAGCCGTCTCTACCTGCTTTTTGCGATCTCTCAATTTCTGTTCTTCGTCGTTGTTTCCCTGATCGCTTGCATTCTCGACCAGCTGGAGTAAACAGTTTCTTCTTTCCCTGAGCTTCTTGCAATTCATCAGAAGCAGCTCAAAGTCGGCCATTTCCTTGTTGCTTAAATTGAGGCACTTCTGGAGAATCATTGCGGGATATGATGACTTAAACCTCAAACCCATGTAAAGCAGTGTCAAGGTGTAGGCAGCCTCCGGGTGTGCGTCGGCGTAAAACTTATCAACGAGCACAGACAAGAGCGTCTCAATCACGTGCTCCGACAGATACTTGTCCACGTCGTCGTTATTCAGGGCAACAAGATCTTGAATCATGTGTTTGACTATCAAAATGGCATTAAAAGAGCACCTTGTGTCCTTGAAGCTGATAATGTGGCACAGCAGATTCAACAGAGGTGCAAGCAAGTTCAAATCCCTGAAAATAATCTCCCTGGTCTTCAATTGTCTTTCAACCAAGCTTGTCGGCGCTTGTTGGCCAACGAGATCAATGAGCATCCTGTCGATAACGGCCGTGAGCTGTCTGAGCATATGTTCCTCCATCATCTCCTCGCTGAGTTGCTCGTCGCTCTCGTTGCCTTCGAGTTGCAGTCCCTTCTGGTACACAACGTCCCATTTGGAAACAAGCAACGAGTCAATTGTATTCAGTACCTGAGGCAACAGCTGGACCATGAAGGAGTCCAGGTAGGAGATGGGACAGTTCTTTATCACGTTGCGAATCACAAGATTGATCATGTGCCTCCACGAATGAAGAGTGATGCCCACCGACTCGCCGGTGAGGGCTTTCCACAACAGATTGGCACAGTCTGGAATCTCGTATAATGTTTCCTCGAGCTCTGATATCGAGCTGATGGTCAGATAGGCGTATTCTCTCGTATACCTCACGATGTGCCCAACGCTATCCGCAAAATCCCTTAGTGTGTGCATAGCCTTGACGCTCTCGTCCATGAACGATTCTTTTGATTGAATCGACACACCTTGCTGCCAGAATCTCTCCATGCAGCTGTACTTAACGAAGGATTGCACCTCGGACGGCAGGCCAGACCAGTTAGCAGGATTATGGTATGCCTGGATCTGGTAGATGAGCTGCAAAATGTGTGGCAAGATTGGCTTGATTCTTGGCTTCCAAAGCTTTAACAAATCTTGGTAAGTTTCAGACTGATGGTCTAACTTTTCGATACTGTACTGAATAAAAATTCTTGTCGCACGAATTGGGAAAACAGACGACCAATGATCCTTTAGTTCGCTCTTCAGCGCTCGTCCTCTCTCGTCCATTTGCGCTTCCAGGAGGTTTGTGTCTGCAATGATTCCTCTCGATTGGAAATAATCTGCAATTCTGACAATACCTAGTCTCTCCATGAACCAGTGGAGCTCTAGTAGTCCTTTCTCAGTCGCAGGATTGGACCACGCAACAAGCTCTGGATCGACTATATTGGCAAATCTCTGTGCCTTGTTGTCAATGGACGATCTCTGTGAGACCACCAGGAGGAAAGACTTGAACGCCACAGCTTCGTGGTCGCTAAGCTTCTTGGAACTCAAAATCGCGGCAATGGCAGACTCCAGCTCGGGGAGAATATCCTTCAGAGATTCAGGCATCAAATACGCAAGCCTGTTGAGCTCTGTACCGCCGCTTGTCCTTAAATCACGAATAAGTTCTCGTTCGTCATCCCCAGCATCAGGAGGATAGTCAAATGTGCAAGACTCCATGACTTTCTCTAAAACCTTGAACATTGTTCCTGAAACATCTTTCAAGAGGGGCGTGAACTGTACCAAAGTCTGAATCTGTTTTCTTAGCAGCATTGGGTCTTTCACTGTCATGCTGAGCAGCATTTTACAGAGATCGTCCACTTGATTGATTAGATAAACTTTTTTCGTTTCCATGTCGTCGTCCTGACACCATATAAGCCACCTCGAGATTCCTCGCACGCAAGCCTCAATGGTGACAAACTGGGCATATCCAAAAATGAAGGGCTCAGAGTTTTTGCCTTTGTAAACCAGTTTTGGATCATTCAGCGATTTTATACCCACTGGAGATGAGTAAAATTTGTTCAGTCTGTTTGCGAGCCACTGCAGCCCATCGTCAGGCTTCTTGCATATGATAATCCGGACAATGTCGTCACTCAATTTTTTGTAATTGTTCAAAAAAGTAGTGGCCTCAGGTTGACTCTCAAAATCGATGCTCAACATCTTTCTCTCAACACACTCATCATCGTAATCAGCGTAGTTGATCAGTCTGCTGGCTGTCACCTCCAGGAGTTCTGGCATTATTTGTTCGAAATCTGGCTTGTCGCTCAATTCATCTATTCTTAGCATTGAACACCAAAACTGTAGAGATAAACCTGATATCACCAGAGAGGGATGCTTTGTGGTTTCCAAAACTAGTTTAAAATAGTTCAAGACATCAGCAGATTCAGGAAGCTTAAATTTGAGGTTATTGTCAGACAGCTGGAAGTATTCGCTGAGGCCCACAATCATTTCCACTAGTTTCTTTAGCAGTGTATAATTCTGTTCATCGACGTCGTCAGGGTCCAGCTGTATACTTTTAAACACCTTGAACAGCATTGCCAATCCTTCAGTCTGGAAAATCGACCCAATTATCTCGTTGAAATCGGACTCCTCGGAGTATACTCTTGTGAATAAGACTTGCAAGCAGTCAACAGTAAGCGTTTTTATTTCGACGTCATCAATTGCAAGCAACCGGCTAAGCTTCTCAAGCACACCGGCCGCACGGAATGCAATTGGTAAGATCCAGTACAAGCTTGTCTTGAAAACCTGTAATATCTTGACTGTCAGGTTGGAAAAGTTTCGGTAGTTTTCATCAGAGTCCGATCGAGGATGGCTAAGCATGTAATCAATACACTCCTCTAAAAGAGCGCACCATCTAAGGAGCCAACCTTGACTCGAAGCAGCAAAGATCCGGAGAGACTCGTTTGGCTCGTATTTGAGTAGCAGTATCTCCTCTGATGTAACCACTTCTGGACACAAAGATGAGAGTACGTTGTTTCTCTGTGACACCACCGGATCATCAAGGAGGTAGACATCCTCAAAGAGCGCACGAAATATAATCAGAGAGAGCTCTCTTGTGATTAGTGAGTGCTCCCATAACCTGAGCAGGTTCGCGTCCATGGAGGCCCAACTTTGAAGCTTTTCATGGTCTGTATATGATTTATCTTTGAGCGCGATTTCTTCCTCTTCCTTTGAGAGACAGAGTCCCCAACACCTTTTGGCAATCTCGACCCACAGAAACGCTATTTTTTCTTTCATGTAGTGAGGATCCGTCGGCGCCACCTTCATGGCCAGTTCGATGACCCAGTTTCTGACCGCTTCCTGTTTTTCTAGGTCCCATTGAGAAAAGTCTTTTTTGATGGCATTCGAGAGCAAGCTCAGACCAAAGTGTCTTACAATGAAGTCGTACTTATTGTCTGGGAGTGCCAGCAGGTAGCCCCAGTATGGCGACTCGGGGATCTGTTTAATGCTTTCTAAAAACTCCTGAGCTTTGTGGCGATGCTCGTTAGTGGACCGTGGGTTGTAAATTACCTGTAAAGAACCCACAATCTGGTCAACGCCATTCTGATCCATTGTGCAGTTCACAGTTCGCGTATTATGCTCGATTGCTGAGAGTGAACACTGGGTCAACGTATTCTTAGTATTGTGCCCGGTGTTTCGTGTCGGTCTTGTTGTATGGTTTCGAACGTCGATACCAAACCTTGAAGGCTTAATGCGTTTTCAGTAATGAATCTGTATAAGGTCCAGCTGAAAGGAATTGAGATTCGTTCTTAATTTTGTAAATGACAGTAGATCGATAAACAAGAGCTTCAAGTTAACGGTGAACTTTTTTAAAACCATGAGAAAAAAAGCTGGTAAATTTTGACTTTTGCAGAGGCCATGTTTTTGAGAAGTCTGAGACCTTGGGGCAAAATGCCTGGTCGGAACTCTCTCATAATTCCGCGTGTGGATCTTACTTTTGCTCGTACTGCTGCTCGGAGCTCTGGCAAACCCGAATTTCGCTTCAAGACGAGAAAAGTTAAAACTCCTGAACAGCTTAGAGCAGAGGAGGAACAGAAGAAATACGAAGAAGCCGTCAACTCAGGCTCCTGGATCAGAAAATATGGTGCCATTGTGGACACGTTTGAGTTTAATAGAAAGGCCACCAAGTACTACCTTGCGCTGTATCTGGTGTTTTTCGTTTACGGCATAAGGTATTTCCGCAAGCTGTATGAGAGAGATGTGGAGAAGAAGGAACTGCTGGAGAAAAGAGACTCTGGTGCAGAGCTTAGTGAATGGGAGAAGCTGAGATTACGCGAGCTGAGTGGGGACCTGATTCGGACGTCGGATATGGCCAAATTGAAAGCATATCACGAACTCAGAGAGGAATGGAAGAAGACACATACTTCGCCAGAAGACTACTTCAATCCGGCGCCTAAGGAAATTGAGCATCTCTTAGATACCTCTTACGAAGAATGCATTCTTCCTGCAAAGGACTTGACAGAATTCTATGACAACGTTGCGGAGAAGTACGACAGCGAAATTTCTACCGAGGAGATGTTGTCGTTCATGGGATCAAAGCGGAAATGGCTTATGAGCCACTGCAAGGGAGACGTTTTGGAAGTTGCGTGTGGAACGGGAAGAAACATCAAGTACTTGGACCCTACGAAAATAGAATCCTACACGTTTCTGGATACCTCTGCCAAGATGATGCGTGTGACTTACGACAAGTTCACCGAACAGTGGCCTGCGTTCAAAAAGGTGAAGTTTGTTGTTGGCAAAGCTGAAGATCTATTGGATCTTCAGGGAGACAAGCAAGTGAAATATGACACTATCATAGAAACTTTCGGACTGTGCTCTCACCAGGATCCGGTGAAGGCCCTGCAGAATATGATGAAATTGCTCAAGCCTGGAGGAAGAATAGTGCTCTTAGAGCACGGAAGGGGGTCGTACGACTTTATTAACAAGCAGCTTGATAGAAGGGCTCATAAACATTCGGAAACATGGGGCTGTCGATGGAATCTCGACATTGGAGAGTTGGTGGACGCGTCCGGGTTGGAGATCACGCAGGAAAAACGATCCCATTTTGGCACCACGTGGACCATTGTGGCCAAGAGGCCAGGAGACGTTCTAGAGTTTGATGAGCTCAGTTTCTTGGAAAAATACTTTATTGCCAGGAAAACCAACCTCGATTCTTCGCTGCCTGAAAAATAGTCTGTATAGATTTAATTGTATATATTTTTAACGTGTGAACCTGCACGTACCAACAAAAAAGTTTCTTTTGGATATAAACCTTTCCAACTGACGTCCATGTCCTCCGCACGAAAAAAGGTGAAAAAGACCGTTTCATTTTCTCGAAACAGCCCGTCTCTCAGCGACCGCAACCCCAGCACAGAACCGGGATCGCCTGTCCCGGAGTCAGCTTTCGATCTTGCTGACGAGGAGCCTAAACTTAACGAGCTGCCGAAACCCTCTCCCGCTTTCATGCTCCTTCCGTTCCATTCTCTGGCAATCGTCTATGCTTTATTTCATCACTACAATATAAGCTCCAAGGTTATACCAGCACTGAACTCGTCAACGCTTGCAGTTTTGACACTTCATTTTGGTTTCGGACTAATAGCACTAACCACAATCAAAAACAAAAAGAAAGCAAAGAGACATAGAGGCCCGAACGGCGGCGAGCTCGTGTACCTGGTGATTTCATCTATAATTTCTTGCTTCGCCGCAATTCCAATCTTCGTTATCTTGCTGGTCTTCGGGGCTCCTATTGGATCCCTGACAAAGGAAACAGCTTTTATGGCTTTGCATCTGTCGTTTCTGACAGTCTTCCCGCTTCTTCTAGTTTACAAGCTCACCGATTTAGACGCAGGAGACACGTGGATCCGATTGCTCACGTTTCAAGTGCCAGCATTTTATAAAAATCAGGTCTACTTGCAGGCTATGGGCTCGCTAGTGGGTTGCTGGTTGGGTGTCATTCCTATTCCGCTCGATTGGGATAGAGACTGGCAACAGTGGCCAATTACCTTGCTCACAGGTGCCTACGTAGGGTCGTTTGCCGGAAGTTTAATCAGCTACCTTTATAGCATATTTGAATAGAACTCGCGCATTGTACATGCGAATGATAACATCGTACTGCAGTTTCTCATCTTCTTTATGGCAATAAGAGGGCACTCACAGATTTCGTGGTTCTTTGTCAACGAACAAGAAAAACAAACGTTTTGATGTCATTGTTGCAGCGTCAACTGTGTGAGCCTTATTAAAATATATTATACATGCATGTTTTTATCATATTGTATTTTTTTAATTTACTTCCTAGAAAACTTTGTTTATTAATATGTCTCAAATAACAACTGCTGATTCACGGGAGTCGCGCTTTTCAAAATACAAACTTAAGGAAGATTTTTACAAAGAGCCGGAGTGGCTGAGCTCGGGGGGTAACACATCACTCATCGGGGGAGCGGGCGCACGATCAAAGAAGAGAAGCATACCAACTACTCTCGTTAAAAGAACAAGCAAACTTCTGGGAGAAACAAACGACGACGCCGATAGTTCAAACCAGCCAGCCCTTCCGTTTCAATCCGGAGTCCAAAGAAAACGGTTTGCGGATGGCTCTATCGCTGCTGACCACGAGACGACACCCATTGATGATTTCCAAGATCTTCCTCCAAAGCTGTCACTCTACGACCGCATGAATAATGATGACAGCTCCAGTAATGTTCTACTGATCAACAATCCAGATTTTGGAAAGTTTGAATCCGACCCTAATAGTTACAAGAACGTCTTCAACAGAGTTCAGCGGAGCAGGGTTCCTGTTGGATCCAGCGAGTCAGGAAACCCGGATCTACCCTTCTCCGTTGGTAAGGTAGATTCACTGAACGACAATGAGAAGGATGCGGAGCCAACGATAAGAGAAACTGCGGTCATAGTGTATGGGTATGATGATTCGCAGTTCTCCTCGGTCGTCGAGCAGTTTTCAAAATACGGTACCATATTGGAAGATTTCAACCAGCGTAAGTTTCCGAGTCAAAGCAGAAGCTTCCCCGTGTTCATCGGTCCGCAGTGGGTGAAATTCACATACGACAATTCGGCTTCTGCAGTGCGTGCCTTGCGTGAAAGCAATAAACCAGGGGCATCTGGGTCGGTGATAGGAGTTGTCCCTTACACAAGAACGTCTTTAGAAAAATTGCTTGGGTCATCTATCCCAGACAGCCAAGACGTTGGATGTTCTATGTCGTTGGTTAAGCTTGTGAGCGACCAAAAGTTACCTGAGGTAGAGCTTTCCAGCGTTTTTGCTGTTGAAGGCGGCAATCAAGAAGAACGTCAAGACGGCAGGTTCAAACTCAAGGATGGGACTGGCCTTATCAATGTTCCAAAAGCTGCAAAAAAGGAAAAGAAGGGGTTTTTGGAGCGTGGCATGAAGCTTGTATTTGGAGCAGGAGAAGTTTAGATTTGATAGATAATTTAATGATAATTTAATATTCCGGACAAATTAACTATAAATCCTGAAATATGGATCAAGTATATTCGAAAATAGAGGCAATACAGACGAACCTCAACGAACTACTTTATCGATATGCACTATCACAGCCAGTCAAAACAGAGTGTCTTAGTTTGATCAAACAATTTCAGCTCGTGATAGACTCTGGCTTCGTGCCCGAGCAAGTCAAAGGCCTGGGAAATAAGCTTTTGGGATTCTACGATCACCTCAAATCTGGCCGACCGTTCCTCACTCCTGACGAAAAGATGTGCTGGATATTCTCAAAGCAAGATAGCTTCTACTACCCATTTGATGAACAAATTGGTGTCTTCGTTGCCCCAGGCTCAACAAACTCACTTGATCTTAGTACAGATGGAATTGAGGATTTATATCAGGAATCACTGGCAAACTGCTCCTTTGTGTCGTCCTTAATAACAATGGCCAGCCATGGGTTTGATCTCTTGTCATTGGTTCATACTGATACCAAGACATCGAGATTTGCATTGACGCTAGAATTTAATGGATGTAGAAGAGTGGTTTGGACAGACTCTTCACTTCCGGCCGATCAATCGCGATATGTGAAAAGCTCGACTAATCCAGAGCTTTTGTGGCCGGCAATCGTGGAAAAGGCATACCTACAGATCCACAATGCGTCCCATTTATCGGACTTTAGGGGTTCCAATATCGGCATCGACACATATATTCTTACCGGCTACGTTCCCGAGTATGTGGAAATTGACGATCTTACTAGAGACCAAATGGAAGATATTGCTCGAAAACACAGTACAGCAGATCTTGTGCTAGGTTTAGGGACTTCCAATCTTTCCGCAGAGGAGTGTCGCCGCTTCAATCTTGCACCTAATCATGATTATTCGGTCCTGAGCATCAAAAAGGACAAGTTAGCGCAGTACGGCTTCAGATTTCAACTGAGAAACCCCTGGAATCTTGCGAAACGGGACATGGAAGTGTCGGATCTTTACCCCTTTAACGTGCTCTATCTCAATTGGAAGCTAAACAACTTTTCAAAGATCACCAAGCACGTGATATACAAGGATACATTGGGAGCGATAGAATATCCTCAATTTAGCTTACAGAATCACGACTACCCCAATATGGTCTATGTTCTTATTGAGCGCCACCTGAACCAGCCAGAGACATATTTGCGTGCCGAGTGGTATGAAACACAAGGCGAGAAACTCTGGACGCTGACAGGCGCAAAGCGGATATTGAAAAGTCCGACGAACAGATCACGTTTTGTATTGTCAAAGCTTCGTCTCAATCCAGGTCAAGTCGCGACCGGCGTGCTCATTGCAAATAGTACGTCTTCAATTAGATACTCTGTGCATTTTTTTTCTGGTCACAAGTTGACGGTAGGAAGACCATCATTCAAGTACAAACACATCGAAGAAGTGTCAGATCAATGGACGCCCATGACAGCTGGAGGCAGCTGGTTGCATTCCACTTACATTGACAATCCACAATTTGAGATTGCTGGTGCGCTCGGGAAGACCGAAATTGGTCTTTACTCCAACAGCGTGGCTAATGTCCTACTATTCGAGACTTCAGAAAGTTTCCTCACAAAGTTCGACGAAAGAACCCTTGTGGCCGGCCAGCGACTTGAGTACGACCAATCAGGATTTATCTTCAAGACCAACCTCAGTCCAAAGTCAAGATACATCGCCGTAGTATCCACGAAGGATCCGTCAACTCTTGGCCGATTCAAATTAATCGTCAATAGCGAAAGCCCGCTGACAATGACTAGACTGTCCACAAGTCTGGGACTATTTACGCAAGCAAAGACTTTCCGAGACTCAGAAAGCTACAAATACCAGTTTGTGGTTCTGAAACCCTCCCGCGTTGCAATAAGAATCAGGAGCCCCATTGCATACGATTTTTCAGTGTCAGCTACCTATTTCCGTAAGGACTACAAAAAAATCAGCGAAAAGTATGGCTACTTCGTTCATTTTGACACCCTTCAGCCCGAAATATATACAATCAGCATCAGGTTATCGCAGAAGGGCCCATGCACTGTGGATCTGGGTAGTTCCCACAGGTTGGGGTGAATTATTGTCTCAACTTCACGGCTGTGCAGGTAGAATAAATTTTGAAACATCCGTATGAGAAGAAAGAAAGCGGCCTGCGTTCGGTTTCTTGCAAACTATCTATCGCATATGGCTCAGAGAACCTTGAACTACGATAAGTTGCAAGAGCTGCTTGCGGCAAGTGATCAGGTGGATGAGTTCCGCATCAAGGAGCCGGCCTCTAAAACGATAGAGAGCCAAATGGAGGTCGAAATGGACATCCTTAAAATATATGAAGACATATTAGGGCAAGATAAAAGCCAATTCCCCATTCTTAGAAGTAAGAGCCATTCCAAGTACATCAACGCATTTTTGAGCCGTCCGTTGCCCGCTCCATTTACAGCTCTGGACGCTTCTCAGCCATGGATCGTCTACTGGCTTGTGAACTCTAAGGCCCTTCTGGGCGAGGAAATTGATCCAGAGCTGTCCGAAAGAGTTGGGTACAAAATTCTTGAATGCGTGGATGCCGAAACGGGGGCGATTGGTGGAGGAAGTGGTCAGATGGCCCACCTGGCCGCGACTTATGCCGGCTTGTTGGCTCTAACAGTGAGCAAAAGTTATAATGCTGCTGCCCAGCTTGATAGGCGCAAAATTTACAACTGGCTGCTACAGATGAAGCAGCCTGATGGCTCTTTCATCATGCATTACAATGGAGAAGCAGACACCAGAGCCGTCTACTGTGCGATCTGTGTCGCTTCTCTTCTGGATATTCTGGACGACAAGCTTGCGTACAAGACGATTGACTGGCTGGCCAGCTGCCAAACGTACGAGGGTGGGTTTTCAGGCTATCCTGGCGATGAAGCTCACGGAGGGTACACTTTTTGCGCTGTAGCAGCATTGTCGATGTTGAGATCGCCCACGGAGCTACCATCTGTGATTGATTTAGACAATCTGATCAGCTGGACTGTTCAAAGACAGTACAACGTGGAGGGAGGTCTTAGCGGTCGCACAAACAAGCTCGTTGACGGATGCTACAGTCATTGGGCCGGCGGGCTGACGCCATTACTCGAAATTGCGACCGGTCAAAGAGACCTTCTTAACCGAATTCAGCTGCAAAACTACATTCTCTGCTGTTGCCAGGATGAGCCTGCAGGTCTGCGGGATAAGCCGTCTACCCGGGCAGATTTTTATCATACGAACTACGTCCTTTGCGGATTGAGCATGACGCAGCACTACCAAGAGTACAAGGATGGAACGTACACTGGACACCGCATCGCAGATCCAAGCATAACAGACATTTTAGATGTGAACCAAGTGCGCTCGTTGGACCCGATTTATGGTGTTCCGAATGGAATGGCTTCTCAGATGATCGCTTTGTATAGAGCTTGAAAAAATGCGCGAAAATAGTCGACAAAGTAATATATAATAAATAAATATATTTATCATGACGAGGTTAGATAACCAGGAGGTAAGAACTCAAGCACGGTATTGCTAACGCCAGTTTCTAAAACAAGCGAGTGCGCTGCTTGAAAAGAACAACGGCAACTCCATATACATCACGCAAAAGAGACTCTCGTATGACATCACGAAGGATATTGAAGGTGCAGCTGGATCTGGCAAAGAATCGTACTCGGTGTTGGTGAGAGTGACTGATGGCAATAAGGACAAGTCTAAAAGAGTGAAGCTGAGCACGGAGATCGCACCTAATCAGCTGGAGACATTCTGGAACGAGTATGCCAATATTCTCAAAAGCGGACTCAAAGGACTGAAAAAGAAAGACAAGAAGAAGGCTAAGAAACGGGCTAAGAAAACTCACAATTGAAGCATTAATTTTCACTATTTAGCTCGACAACCAAGTTTCCATCAGGATACACCTGCCCGGATTCGGCGATACTCAACTCGTCGTCCACGACAACTTTCTCTCGTGGATACACTGTATAGATATCAAAATTATACTGGTGATCGTAGCCAATAGGCCTTTCGAGAGTGTCAGAATCGGAAATCTCCACGTTGTTCAAATGGATGCATTCGACGAAAGCATAGATTTCCTCAAGTTTAGCGTTTTTGTCGAAATTGTGCCGAATTCTTTTCCCGTCCGGCAGACGGATAGCGATTCGTGCGGCATTTGCGGGCTCTGGATCTGGCAACAACGTAGACTTTCTCCATTTCAACCACTTCTCCTTCAAAGTGACAGCTCGTGCCTGCTCCTGCCGTTCTCTTTGTAAAAGGGCCTCTTCCATCCTGCGCATTCTATCTCTTCTAAGCGAGTTCTCGTAAGCCTGATCCTGCAGTTGACGTGTCTGGCGATCGTTATGGAGACGCTGTATATCTGCACGGATGCCCTCCAGCTTGGGATTGAATTTGTTGTAAATCTTCTGCAACTTGGCAAGCACTTGAGCACAAGGCATATATCCTTGAATCTTGCAAACCATAGACAGAATCGGATCCGACTGTTGCACTCCTGAGGCTGTTGGCGTCTCGTTGACCGTAAGACACAACATTCCTAGGAAGGGAAGTCGAGTCACTTTGAATTGATTGGCCACTTGATATGCTTCACTGTCTTTTATGTCTCCGCCCCATATAAGTATTTGCTTCTCACGAATGAATCGGAGAAAATCAGGATTTGTCAGCACGTCCTGAATGAAGTTCTTAGTATCTTGGTGACTCTCGCTGTGAATATACAGTAGGAGCCATCTGGCATCTTTTTTAGTGAAATGCAATGCGTGCGAATACGAACATTCAAGGAAATCGGGGCGCTGGATTTCCATCGTGTCAGCCTGGTTGATCAAGTCCTCAGTTTCTTCCTCATCTGCGTCTCCGCGAGACACGTTCCCGATCATATCGTCAAAGCTGACAATAAATCGGCGAGCCATATCAGCGGGATCGGCGTTCTTGCGAATGACATGGTACCTATTCGGATGCAGCTTCATGATGATCGGAACGATACCGCCAATCACGACAAGCAATGCGAGCCCCACTATGCGAAGTAAAACGTACAACGGCACAACAACAAATAACACTAGCTGGTCTAGCAGCCATTTGAAAGCGGTATTGGCCATTCTGTGGAGCTTTGAGGGCTGTCGTTCTTCCATGATCGGGAAAGACCCTGGCACCAGAGGCACATATGTCTGCTCCGGATTCTGGAAGAACGAGGAAAACCAGCGTCGCTGATTGGGTGCGCTATTGGATGAATTCTCCGTTGCCATGCTCACGTCTCGTCTCTCAAAGTTCGCCCTTCTTGGATACAACTGCCAGTACTGGATCAATGCAAGCTCTAAATTCCAGTTCACAGACTCTAGCAATACAATCTGTTCGGACACAGGGATTTGGCAATTGGAGATGTTCTGAAATTGCTGTAGAATCTCCTCCTGCTCAAGAAACATACAATCAACTAAGCTAGAAAAGAAACCAGAATAATTAAATGCTCGGCACATGTTACGTAATCGAGGCCATATGTAAATCATTGCCTAGTCTCCCGGGAGCCGGCCACCATAATGCTAACAGACACCTAATCGTCCAGACACACAAGCACTGGCTCTAGGACATTCCTATGCATGATGTATGTATATCATCAGTCAGGACACCTCGCTCGGCGTGACCAGGATCTTGACATTAGTATCCTTGTGCTCGATCAGCTGTCTGAAGCCCTTCTCCACTCCATCCCTTAGATTAACCTTGCCTGTGATCATCTGACGTGCTTTGTCCATAGATATGAGACCGTCTTCCAAGGCCTTGACAACTTCCTCGAAGTCCTTGACGGTGTAGCACATGGAGCCCGTAGCGTATTTCTCCTGATAAGTCAGAGACATTGGCATGAATCCGATTGGGTGGTCGCCCCAGATGGCCACGTTGACGGCAATTCCAGCAGGACCGGTGGCAACAATTGAGGTGGTGAATGTCTGAGGAATCCCGGAGCAGTCGAAGGCTGCATGAAATCCTTCGTTTTCTGGCACCATAGCCTTAAGAACGGCATTTGCGTCGTCGCAAGTGGAAGGATCAAAGACCTCGGCACCTAGATCCTGTGCAAACTGCCTTCTAATGAGGGCCGGCTCGGAACAAACGATCTTTCCAGCTTGGTGTCCTTGCAGAGCAAGAATGGTGGCAAGGCCGATAGGACCTCCTCCAAGAACCAAGGCCGTCTGGCCAGGCTGGAATCTAGCGCGTTCAACAGCATGCCAGGCAACGGAAATAGGCTCAACCAGTGCTCCGATATCATCGGGAATCGAGTCTGGCAGCTTGACCATGTGGTCCTCGCCGTAAACGACGTACTCAGCAAAACCGCCGCTGCCACCGCCCAAACCGCAGAAGCTTAGCGACGAGCAGCAGTTCGGAGCTCCGCTCTGGCAGGCCATACAGAGCCCAAGGTCCTGGGCCACTGTGTCCTTGTAGCGCGATCTGTCGGAACAATGCGACGTAGCTTCAACGGCGACTCTGTCACCGGGTTTCACGCTGGTGACGCCCGAGCCCACCTCGATCACTGTGCCGCTAAATTCATGTCCAGGACAGAGAGGCAGCGCTAATCCCGAGATCGCGTCCTTGGTGCCTGCCTTAGGGAAGAAAACAGGCCCTCCAGAATATGTAAATTCCTTCAAGTCGGTGCCACAGATTCCACAGTAGCTGACCTTGATCTTGACATCGATTGGGTTCTTGATCTCCGGTTCAGGGACCGTCTCGGAGTAGCGAATATCGTTTGTACCGTAATAAAGTAAACCTTTCATTGACAATAGGGAGCTAGGATATTGTGCTTTATATAGCATAATCTTTTGCAACCAGGTGCCGGTTAATTTCCGCTTCGGCACGTAAGGTCCGGGACGCACTGGTCAACGATCTAGCCGTTCACAGCCATTGAAAATGATCAGTGGGGAGAATTGCGGAGTAAACGGGTGACTTATTATGTCTGGCGTGATTTGCAGCAGCATCGAATAATCGAGTCCTTTTTTCTCTATTGTGAAAAAAACCCGGGCTGGTTAGGTTCGGCAGAAAAACTTGTCACTCCATTATTACAGCAATATTTGCTATCGAATTGGAATTTATTTTTATTCACTCAGGTGCAGTACACCACGTCGCGTTTGATTGCCGCACAGTGCGAGTTTAGACCTCCACGCTAACTAAGCCATAATTCTCTCACGAACCAGCGACTGGTAGTAAACCACACCGACTTCTTTTTTAGGATGTAGCAAGCCCCGTTGGTACACCCCACTAATCAGGTTCTGTTGCGCGGCCTCGCACAGCCAGATGTCCTCGAGCGCCACCTGTCTGGCGAACTTGAAGTACTCCTCGAAGTCTTCGTCGCTGCCGTCGAAGAAATACTCAAACTCCATGCGCGTCTTATTACCGTTGACTGGATTGGCGCGGAAAATTCCCATGCCGCCCCCGTATTGGTTCAGAGTGCACGATGGGAAAAAATACAAAAATAGTCCCGCATCGTTGTTTTTGCCCACAGGATTGCAGTGGTGGCGGCAGAAGTTGGTGTGGGTGTCGACCTTGTAGAACTCGAACGGGTACACCTTGCTGAACGCAGGGTGTGTATACTGGCAGTGCAAACACTCCTGGTAGCCGTCAATGAAGGTCAGGACATTGTAGTCGCACTCGTAGACAAGTCTGCGGCGCAGCGTGCGGCTTCTAAAATCCTTGTTATCAATAAACTGGCCAAGCTCGTTGCCAAAATATTCCTCCAGAGACTGCGAAGGGGTTTTTTCGTGGGTTATGAACACCAGCCCGCCCTTGGTGACCACGTGATTGACGGGCTCTAGCTTTTCGATCTTTGCAGCTTTCTCTTCCTCACTAGCACAGCCTTCGACGACATCCTTGTACACACCGTAGCGCAGGTTGAGACTCTTGACCGCGTACGGGTCGTCAACGTCACACAGCCCGAAAAAAGGGTTGCCCACAAAATCGAGTTGCAACGCCTCTTTTTGCCCGTCATTAAGCTCAGGGTGCATGGAAAACGCGTTAACAACAGACACAAAGTGCCAGCCCTTGTTGTAGATCTTGTGCTTGGCAGCTTCAATGAACTTGTCGCTGGTGTACCATGTAGCAGGAACGGTTTTTGGAAGCTCAGACATTGTACTCGTGAGGACACCTTCAAGGCTCAATCTTGTTTATATAGAAGTGGGAAGTGTCGGAATAGTTCCGAAGCCATCGCAACAATGGCCGTTGCTGTCCATATGGTCGACTGGTTGCTTCGACAATTTCGCGATTTGGTTTCCGATTTTGGAAGTTTGACAGATATCGCAGAGCAGTGTTTCCGAGATTTCGCCGGAATTTTGCGAAATGTGCACATCGCATCTTATCTCATGCAGAATAGGTAGACTAGCACCCATCTACATATACTAGCTTTCCCAGAGGCTGAGCAGTGTTTGTGGGTCCTTGCCAAGATTTTGCAAAACACGGACCACCGCTGGCCAGAGTCATGCTCCTCTTGCGCGGTTACGTAATATGCCATCTGGAAAAAGACGTCGCAATGCGGAGAAGCCCAAAGTATTCAACTTTTCTCCAGTGATAAAATCCTGCCTTATCTCGTAATTCCCTTATCAGTGACGAAATACCTCATCGAATCGAATAAGGACAATTCATAAGCGGAGTTGGACATCATAACTTGAAGCAGCCACAACTTCCCTGTTGCAGACGTCCAGAAGTATATAAGGTCTTGGGACGTGGCGAAAATATTTCCAAGGGTCCTTACTGTCACGTTTTCTCATCTTAAACTGATTCATGTCGAAGGTAACCCAGTTGTTGAAAGACGTCTTCGTCCCCGTTCCTCCTCTGAAGCCTACAGGAAAGTCCCAGGAGGGCAGAACCGTCGAGATCGCGACATCCACTTCTGCTCCTGTTGACGGACCACCGGCGAAGGACGAAAAGAACATTGTTAACTATGAGTTGCAGACAGACATCTCCTCTGAGGTAGATCTCTATGATGTCGGCCACACCCACAGAAGTCTGAAGAACAGGCACATCCAGCTTATTGGTATTGGAGGCACTATCGGTGTCGGTTTGTTTGTGAACCTGTCAACGCAGCTCCACAAGAGCGGACCACTAGCTCTATTTTTGGGCTGTGTGGTTTGGAGTCTGCCTATTTTGGCTGTCACGGCAGCCTGCGCAGAGATGGTGTGCTATTTACCAATCCCATCGCCTTTTATCAGATTATCAGAGAGATGTGTCGACGAGGCTTTCAGCTTTATGACGGGATGGAACTTTTGGGTCCTTGAGTGTGCGCTGATCCCATTTGAGCTCACGCTGTTCAACACACTGATCCATTTCTGGAGAAACGACTACTCTCCTGCCATTCCTATTGCACTTCAGTTGGCTGTGTATTTTCTGATCAACGTCAGTGCGGTGAAATATTACGGAGAAACCGAATTTTGGCTGTCGATCGGAAAAGTGATCTTGGCTTTGGGACTCATGATGTTCACTTTCGTCACCATGGTGGGAGGCAATCCTCTTCACGACGTGTATGGATTCCGTAATTGGCAACCGCCAATCGCCGAATATATCCACACGGGTGCCTTGGGCCGCTTCCAAGCTTTTTTGGGAGCCGTGATTACCTTCTCGTATCTGATTGCCGGACCTGAATATGTCTCCATGTCGGCTGGTGAGGTTGTGAATCCAAGAAAGATTCTCCCCTCCGCGTTCAAACAGGTGGCCTACAGACTGACTATTTTCTTCGTTGGAGGAAGTCTTGCCATGGGCACTGTGTGTCCTTGGAATGACCCTAAGTTGGTGGCAGCCATCGAACAGGGAACTGCAGGTGCCGGTGCCTCTGCTTATATCATTGCCATGAGCAACCTAAAGGTGAGAGTTCTCCCGCACATCGTCAACGGGCTGCTACTTACGGCCGCTTTTTCTGCAGGCAACTCGTACACCTACTGTTCTTCCAGAAGTCTCTACGGAATGTCGCTGGAAGGTAAAGCTCCAAGGATCTTCTCGCATTGCAACAAGGCCGGTGTGCCAATCTACGCGGTTTGTTTGTCGCTGTGTTGGGGATTCCTTGCCTTCCTACAACTGTCTGAGAACTCTGCTACTGTGCTCTCTTGGATAGTCAATCTCGTGACAGCTTCCCAGATGATCAATTTCTTGAGTATTCTTGTTACCTATCTGCACTTCAGAAGAGCAGTTTCGAAGCAGGGCATTGACAGAGAGGCCTTTCCTTTCAAGGCATGGTGGCAGCCATACATTTCTATCGCAGCCTTCATTACTATTTTCTGCATGGTTTGGGTGCAGGGCTACGAGGTGTTTTTGCCTGGAGACTGGTCTGTGGAGACGTTCCTCTTCTGCTACCTCATGATATTCATCGATGCAGGATTATTCCTATTTTGGAAGATTCTCAAGCGCACCAAATACGTGAATCCGATGGACGCGGATTTAGTGAGTGGCCTTGACGAGGTCGAGGCGCACGAGAGACACTTGGCCCGTATGATAGAAATCAACGGCAAGCCGGTGAAACGCTGGTACAACCGGATCGTTGACTTCTTATTTGGTGATCAAGAGTAGAGAGCTAGAGCTTTTATATTTATACTTTTTTTTATTGGAATTTATTTATCTTTTTGCTCGGAAAAATTTCCTTATCGCAAGTTATCGCATGGCCCCAGAAAAACAGAAGCCTGTTAGAAAGCGCCAGAAATACTCAAGAAATGGATGTCTGGCCTGCAAGAAGCGCAAGGTAAAGTGCGATGAAACCTTCCCCACCTGCGGACGATGTGCCAAAATCGGCGCAGAGTGCATTTATTATAGAGTCTTCAAATTTCAAGGAGTAAGGTCTACGAACCCGGAGCCCGAAACCCCGCACGTGCCTCATTCGAAGCCAGATTCTGAGCCGGAGTCGAATGATGACACGAGAAAGTCTGTCACTGAAGGGCTTTCGAATCTGTTGGCGAACCAGGAGATGCTTTTTGGGGGAATAGCTGGCCTCTCGGAATATTTCGAGAATGATAACAACGCCACGGATCTTCAGTCCCTGTTACCAGACTACGACTTTTCCAGTCTCCAGTTCAACAATAGAGCACGACAGGCTCCAGACGGTAACTTGTCGACTTCTGATTCGGTGCTTCGCTATGACTACCTATACAATCTTAGGCAAAGCTTCGATGAGAGAGACCTGAATAAGATCGCTAACTCGCTGCATATCAATGCTTCCGAATCACTGCATCTACAGGCCTTTGTGAAGGATGTGCACCTGATTCTGTTTCCTTTGGCGACTTCCTACCTGGACTCACCGTTCATTGTCACTTTTTTAGCAGAAGCACAAAAAAGTAACTATCTACTCAACGCAATGTTGGCGTCTGGGGCTCGGTTTCTCACCGAAAAAGCGCGAATTGACAAGGACATCCATTTGGCAAAGTTTGGTGCCCAAGCTGACAAGAGCTACATTGCCGAGCTCGACACTCAGATCGATATTAACGACAAATACCGCGTGCACTATCTTTCCATCTGTTTTCAGTCGCTCAGGGATATATTGGAAAACATGAATAATTCGGACGAGAAGGTGGAGCCTGCGCTGCTCACGAGTTTGATTCTTGCGGCAGATTTGTCCTCAAACAGAGACTATCGCTGGTCGTTGCACCTTCGCGGAGCAAAGCAATTTCTTGGGAAATTCATGGGAGAAAAGAGCATCGATTCTGACTCGCTAATTCTTGCACGCTAC
Source organism: Ogataea haglerorum (assembly GCF_019207285.1). Taxonomy (NCBI): domain Eukaryota; kingdom Fungi; phylum Ascomycota; class Pichiomycetes; order Pichiales; family Pichiaceae; genus Ogataea; species Ogataea haglerorum. Next base: position 30,554 of record NW_025065166.1, read on the forward strand.
CTCTTCTGTTCCATGGAAATATCCTCAGGAATAGCCTCTGCCGGTGCAAGCAGCCTGGACTTGGACGAGCTGACTACTTGGATTCCAATCCCCTTGAATCACGGACCGCTCCCTAAGCTCAGCAAAATGGGAATGGTTACAGACGGATACATTGGCGACAAGTTCTGCGAGGGCGGATTCAAGATGTATCTAGGGTACAGTGATGGCACGGCGGAGGTGGAGAAGGAGATTGTGGCTGCGAAACGGAACGAGAAGATCGATCCGTTCACCATAGCACACATTTTTTCAGTGATAGACAGGGCCAAGCAATTTCGAGTCGTGACCAACAAGATGCCGTACATGATTCCAATCGATTCGAAATACCATCCTTTATACAAGGGTGCCGACAAGACGCGACTCTCAATTTCAGGATATTACCATGTGACATCTGCAAAACTGCGCGCGTTTTTCATGAGCTCAGAGTCCTTAGAGAGCGACTTTGAGACGTACAGCTGGTTTTCATTCTACGATTTCACCCAGAACATCCGGCTGGAAACACTGTATTTATATGTTTTGACGTCCGAACAATTCCTGGGCTGCAAGGTTAGCAATCCTGTGGTTCAGCGGCTGCTGAAGAAGGTACTGCAATCGTGCTCTTTCTTTATACAGCTAAAGCACAAGGACCTGGCGGACCTCGAAAGGTACTACAACTCGCCAATCATGCTTGAAGAAACTACTGCAAAACCTCGATTCAACGAAAGCGCCAGCAGTTTTTTCCTCGACGACGAAGAGTTGGAGACGCTGTGTCAAAAGCACATCTCGAGCCTGCAAGTAATGGATTTCGATAAATTCGTGATCATTGACATGGATCACCGTATCGCAATGTTCCAGTGGTGCTTAATTATGTGTGCTTATTGCTGCATCGATGCTGTGGACAAAGTCTTGGTAGACTGTCTGCTGCATACGCTGCTAGCGTTTGGACTGAAGAGTGTCAGAATGTACATTAGCAAGGTGAAAAAGATTTGGACGCAGCGACAGCTTCGGTACAAAAATACTTCCGGAAAGGTGTTCACGCTCGACGAAAGCTATGACCAGCAATTTTTCACAAAGACTGAGTTCTCGTTTCTCTTCACCTAGAACGAAAAATATTCATCATTATTTTATTTGTATCGTACGCGAAACAAAAATATTATTGTTTACTTTATGTCTACCGAGTCCATCAGCGTTATTGTGCGCTGTCGAGGACGAAATGAGCGCGAATTGCAGATGAAAAGCCCTGTGGTGGTACGTATTCCGGATCAGCCAGGTGCAAACCAGGTCAGTGTGAACACATCGCAGGATTTCATCACCAGTCAAGTTGCAGACACCAGAGTTTACACCGTGGACCAAGCCTTTGGTCCTGCGGCCGATCAATCAGTGTTTTTCCGTGATGTAGGGCTACCACTTGTCAGCGAGTTCCTGAAGGGCTACAATTGCACGATCCTTGCCTACGGCCAGACTGGATCGGGGAAAACGTACACGATGTGTGGAGACATCAGCGACAAGGAACCCGGAAGAGACGCAGGGCTTGTGCCACGCGTGCTTTGCAAGCTGTTTGAATGCGTGGATGATGACTTTATGATCAAATGCTCGTTCATTGAGATTTATAACGAAGAGCTGAAAGACCTACTTGGTGATACAAAAAATACGCGTCTTCGCATATTTGAGCGCAAGAACTCATGCGGAAACGGTATCAGGATTGACGGTCTCGAGGAGCATCACATTCGGAAGGCCGGCGAGGGTCTGGAGCTCTTGAAGAAGGGCTTGGAACGTCGCCAAACGGCAGCTACCAAGATGAACGATTTATCCAGTCGCTCGCACACAATCTTTAGTATCACACTGATCCAGAAGAAAAATGACTCAGAGTACCAGTATGCCAAGATGAACCTTGTGGATCTGGCTGGGTCCGAGAATATCAGCAGGTCAGGGGCGATAAACCAGCGTGCAAAGGAGGCTGGTTCCATTAACCAGTCGCTGCTCACCTTGGGCAGAGTTATCAATGCCTTAGTCGACAAGAGCAGTTATATTCCGTACAGGGAATCTAAACTGACGCGGTTGCTGCAGGACTCTCTTGGAGGAAAGACAAAGACTGTGTTAGTTGCTAACATCTCTCCTGCTGGCGTCGATACGCAGGCTACCACTAGTACTCTGGATTACGCTACCAAGGCCAAGGATATCCGGAATACGGCACAGATAGGGCCTCTAATATCAGACAAAGTGCTACTAAAAGAGCTTGTCGATGAAAACTATCGTCTGAAGCTGGACTTGAAGGCCACAAGGAACAAGGAAGGAGTGTACTTGAACGAGTCCAACTACAATGAGCTCATGATTAACTACAAGAACCTGACCAATGAGACCGAGGAGCTAAGACGCCAGAGCGAGCTGTTGACGATGCAGGCCAACGAGAACGCACGTCTTTTGGAAGATGAAAGAAAGGAAAAGCTCAAGAGCATACAGAGTATGAAAGCCATGGAAGAAAGGCTTTCCCAGCTCGAAAGTGCGCTGGAGAGTCAGCGATCGCGCGAAGTGAATGTGATCAAACTAACACAGCAAGTCGTTGAGCACTGTAGCCAGGAGTCAGAGGAAATGGTGAAAAACCAGAGCCGGTACCAGAGAATGCTGAATGAGAAGCTTGAGGAAATGATCATGCCTGTGATGCAACATATCGCAAGAAGAACGCAAAATGGGGACGATTTAGGTGTCGCCAAAATGGGTGAGAAGATTTCTGAACAGTTGCAAGCCATTGGAAAAGAACAGCGATTGCTTACAAACCGAATACTGGAAAAAACCGAAGAGCTGCGTACCTTCAGAAGCGAGCTGGATAAAGTTTTCAGTGAGCTCAAGAACCAGCTGACCTTACTTAGATCAGGAATTAGCGAGTCACAAAACAACGATGCCGAGTTTGATCGTTATCTACGAACTGTCTTTGACGATAAGCCTATCGTGCAAAATGTGACCGCGGAATCAGAGAAGATGATAGAAGATATGAAATCTCAGATTTTGTATCAGTTTTCGCAATTTTCCAAGAATCTGACGCAAACAACTATTGAAATGGTACTCAATTCCACCAAGGAGAAAATTTCCGAGAAGCAGACTAAATGGGCCTTAAAAAATTGCACCCTTGCAGAAACGTTGGCAGACCGCAACGCTAAGGTGCTGTCATCGGTAGATCAGTGCGCAACCTCTCTTCAGTCGCATCTGGAGGCCAATGTGGGGTATCTGAACTACCAAAAAGCCAAGCTGGCTAATCTGAACAATGCCGTAGCAGCTACCAACACAGACGTGGTCGAACAGTCCGAGAAACAAAACAAGATACTTACTTCCTATGCATCGCTACAATCGTCAAACAGAGAACTTGAATCGACAATGGGCCAGATTAAAAAAAGCTTATCGAACCTCCAGGAAGTGCTGCCTCCTCCCACAGAATCACGAAAGCCTGTGCCGGGACTTCCCGAATTGCAAAGACTAATCAACCAGCCCCTGAGCGAAGTAAAAAATCGCAAAACACCGCATTCATCGCCAACAAAAAGAGCCCTGCCTCAGCCGTCTTCCGAAAAGCGCAGACACACACAGCAGAGCAAATAATTTATGTATATTATAATTTATATAACGTACCCAGCAGACCAGTACCAAGCATCAGGTTGCAAAGCACAGTGCACTCTGACTCATCTATCGGCAGGGTCACTGACGGTTTTTCTAAACATCTCAAGTGAAGAGGTGGTTCTGCTGCTGGCGCTGCTGCTGGATCTTCTTCTTTGCTTGCGTGCAATCGATGGTTCAACGTGCTCCTTTCCTAACGTCTTAGCCAGCAAGGACAAAATGTCAGTGAGAGAAAGAACTCCTACCAGTCTGCCCATACTGCAGGATTCACCAAGCTCTGAGACAGGAGAAGGCTGTTGATGAATGGAAATTGACGACGAAGATTGAGACATGTTTTTTGGCTCAGCAGGAGGTGCCTGACCAGAGGACGCGGATGATATCGAGGACTGGGTGTCCGGTTTCACAATCCATAAACGGTGGGACTGTGTGGCCACCAACTTGGCCATTGAGCGAGCAAGAGACGACGACGTGGTCACATGGAAGATCGGAAATGAATCCTTACCGTTTTCAAGGCCACGGGAGTTCAGAATCACGGAGATAAAGTGCAAACAGGATTTGTAAAGCAGGTCACTTTTGGAAGATTTGGACACATGCTTGACATCGGTCACCGAGATATTTCCCAAGAGCTGGTTGTTTCTGTCAACAACAGCCAAAGACGAAATCATCAAATCATGCATTTTGACTAGAGCCTCGATCAATAGTTGGTCGCCGTAGATACTGATGACATTGGAAGACCCAATGTTGAGAGACTGGATGGACGAGTTGAGCAAGGGCTCCATTGAAGGGAACCTCCTTGCGTTCTCCCATAAAAATTTCACCAACCGCCTCTGGGATAATATTCCTGTTAGTTGATTATCCCTGGTAATAGCTATTCTATGAACGCCAGTTCCCAGAACTTCTACCACGGTGGACAAAGTGTCTTGTTCGCGCAATTTAATAAACGGATTCTTGTTTGTGAGACGAATGACGAAGGAAACAGGAACCTGTTCTCCACATTGAGCACGCTTGATAAGCTCTGGAATCTCTTCCTTTGGCTCATAGTTGATCTGCAGTAAGGATTCGGGCTTCAATTTGTTTAAAACTAGCAATAAATACGAGTTCAAATCTGTGTAATCGAACGTCAGGCAATTTGGATCATTTTCGTATTCCTCTACGGGCACAGAGGTCAGGTTGTTTTTTACCAGTGTTTCAAAGGCCTGCTCAACGGAAACCTTGGAGCTTATCGTGATAAGCTTGTTTTGTTCAACAAGCTCGGCCAACTGAATATGTTGCCATTCGACCGCAGTTCCTCCTAGGTACGTGGAATTGGAACTCGACATGGATGGATTTCTCGATAAGGACAAGTGGGACCCACTGTGATGCTGCAGTTGCTGTCCCAATGTAAAAGACTGACTACCGGGCGACCCAGGGCTTGACAAGGAGTTGTCCACAGAGGAGAGTTCCAGATGTTCAATCGGTGGAGGGCTAGACAGCATCTCAACAATTGAGCTTTGACGTGTCTGGATCGTTGGAGATCCTGGTGTTCGCAACGTTGGCGAACCCGGGAAAAAAGAGCTAGGCATGGCAATCTTGGTTATTTAAAATCTGTGGAATTAAGAAAATAATTGAACCTGACTCAACTCATGCGCATTTTTCGCAGCACTGGATGTGGCTAGTGGGGAAAAAATTTGGGGAGCAATCTAGTCAACTAAGACTAAAATTGCCCCTTCTAAGGCGGGATAATTTCTGCTGATGTTTAATGAGACGATCTGGGGAGTGGCTCATCATAGGCCTTGCACCATGCATAGCCTACAGGGTAATTGTGGGGTGACAAAAAATTTATACGAGTAAAAAAAGACTGCTCTCGGCGAGAATCGAACACGCGATCTTCAGATTATGAGACTGACGCCTTAACCGACTGGGCCACGAGAGCATATAATACCCGCTCTTCAGCCAGTGATTCTGAAACTCACGAATAGCTCGAACTCGCGGCGAGTCCACATTTTGAGCTTCTTTCTGTCAATAGCGAGAAATCGTGTAACTTGGTGGTTAGTATGATTGAGACCCAGAAGATCTCCAGAACCCGACTTGTTCTGTTTTTTGATTTTTTTGAATGGCTTGGGCTTTCTTTCTTTTGTCTGGTCTTTTTGGTCTTCAAAACCAACTTTTTTGGTAGCCCTTGAGTTTCTACGCTCGAAACGACTGAGGAAGTTTACAAACATGCTGTCCTTGCCTTGTTCATCATCGAAGTGTTCTGGAAGCTCAACAATTGGAGCCCTGAAAGGGGTAGATGTCACGGAAAGATTGTTCTCGTTCAGCACAGAGCTCGAACTGTACACCAGCATTGGCGGAGTTCTGGCTCCCGGAAGGGCGTCCAAAGTTGACTGGCCAATCACCCTTGACGCTTCAGGAGAAATAGACAACACCTCAAAGGCTTTTGCTCTAGGTGTAATAATATTCGTAGACTTTGGTTTCAGTACATTGGAGCGTCTGTTGTACACTTTATTAGTACTTCGTGATTATCACTTACCTCTTCTGGGCCTTGTCGAATCTTTGAACACCGTCGTCATGCCAAACAAAAGAAAAAAAGGGAGACAAAGAAAATTGAGGAATCAGAATGAAAAGCTAGTTACTATGGTACATGCATCTATTGAGTTTCACGCGCGATCAACTCCTCGTCGAAATTGATTAAATATACTGTTCGGCCAAGATGACCCTCCAACGGGACCGTGTGCGCACTAACCTCGCATTTGAAGAATGTGGAGTCAAGAATTCCCTCCACTATGCCGGCCACAAAGGCCTCGCAATTTAGTCCTTCATACTCTTTAGGCACAGATATATATTTCATCAAGAGAGGAGCATTGTCAATGATCATGTATTGAGAGTTGGACTCTGACGATTTTTCCAGATTGTCTGCCGGTTTTTCAAAAAGGCTAGGCCATATAACAGAAGTGATGAAATGCAGAATCTCCAGGACCTTGATTTCTCTTTTTGACATGTTCGATTTCCCTGAAGACGTGAGGTTGTTGTTGAAGTTTTCGCGTAGCGAGGCCAGCTCCAGCACCTTGGCGCCTATGGAATATCCGAGATTGTTTAGTTTCCGCTCAAGTTCAATCAGGCTTTTTGCCTGGTTCAGGTTCATCGACACTATTTCCATAAACAGAAAACTCAAGCTGGACACACTGATCTCGTGTCTTGTGCGATGAAGGTTCCTGTCGTATATCGACGACCGCGGACGGACGACTGTCGTGGTTCCTGTTGTGCGCGGACCAGCAGCTGGATCGTAACCGGAGGCGCTTCTGGACATGAATAATGGTTGGTGTTTTTTTTTTTTTTTTTTGCAGATTGCAAGTTTGTCTTTTTTGAGAAAAAACCATGGCCATCACCATCAGACAGGCCACGATCGAGGACCTCGAGGGCATGCAAAATGCCAACCTCACGAACTTGCCGGAGAACTACACCATGAAATACTATCTGTATCACTTACTCTCGTGGCCCCAGGCATCATTCGTGGCGACGACCACCGATCCCGACCTTGATCACCAGGATAAACCTTCGGCGCACGAGACTAAACGCGACATGCAGTACGTTGCTCCAGGAGAGAAGATCGTTGGCTATGTGCTTGGGAAAATGGATGATGACCCTGAATCGAAAGATAAAACCCCCCACGGACATGTGACCTCTCTCTCGGTGATGCGCACGTATAGGCGCATGGGACTTGCAGAGAAGCTGATGAGACAATGTCTCTACAGTCTGTGCGAGAACTACGACGCAAAGTACGTCTCTTTGCACGTTCGAAAGAGTAACAGGGCCGCATTGCATCTATACAAAGATACCCTCAAGTTTGAGGTGCTGAGCATTGAGAAATCCTACTACCAGGACAAGGAGGATGCATACTACATGAAGAAAAATCTGGTGCTCTCGGAGCTTGTGCCGAGCTCATTCCAGGGAGGAGTTGAGGATAATTTGGAGGAGGACCTATTGGAAGGTATACTAGAAGAAGGGGTCAGAAATCTAGAGTAGAATCGAGGAATACATGTACATGCATATGCTGGAATGCTGACCTATTCACGTTAGAGTTGACAGAAGAAATGGTAGATCATCACGATTCAGACAAAGTTAGTTAGGTAGCGTGTTTTTTTCCACATCAACAAGACCAGCAGACACAACGCCCACTGGCCCGTCTCGAGCCAAATGCACTCTGGTCATCATAATGGCGATTGATCTTTCCATCCGTCTCCTGACAAATCTAAAGATGAATATAAAGAGTAGTAAAAAATTTTCGGTCTAAGTTTTTCTTTAATCCTCGCAGCACAATAGGTTTTACAGAAGCGGAAGCTGCCCTATTTTCCAGCCCGTCACAGTGCCTTTTTATTCCTGCTCCTCTTTTCTATATGTCAGCTTGTCCACCTTCACCTCACCCTCGATCAATGTGTACAAATAGAGCGTACACACAGAACCTTGGATGTCCAGAAGACAGAAACTGGGAACGGGGTCCATGTACTCTCCGATCTCGACAGGCTCTTCGGGCTTGCCACTCTCCAGCTTCTCTTCCTCGTTTTTGTCACCGTTCCCGTCTTTATCTTCGCTATTAGTCTCTTTCTTCTCTTCTCCTTGCCCTCTCTTTCCGTTCACTTCTGCTAAATATGCTTCCACCGTATCCACGTCCTCCTGGTCCATCTTACTCGTGCTAAAGGCGCCAGTGGCACTACCAGGGTTGACGAAAAAACGTCCGTCAAGCGTGTAAGCCTCAACCTTGTGGGTTGAACCGTATATCAGTATATCCACGTCCATCAGTCGGGCTTGTGATAACAGACTCAATGGGTCCGCTTTAGGAACTATTTGGAACCCATTCAAAAGGCCTACCTTGAGCTTATCGTGACTGAAAACTAGCGAAAGCGGAAGATTGTAATCCTGGTCGAGATCGCCCTTCACAATCTGGAAGTCCAGTGATAAGGACTTCAGGAAATCCAAGGTTGATTGCGAGTTTGTCACATTTCCAAGACACAGAACCTGCTGGATCTTTCCCGTGGGCTGTAGGAGTTTCTTGAATTTGTGCGGTATGTCCACTGCGCGCTCAGGAATGTGCAAGTCTCCGATGGCAAGAATGAGCATAGTTTAATTATAAAAAATAAAAAGACAACTAAGTACTTACGTGGGTGCAAACGCTAGCGAACACTTTCCCAATAATCTCCCGACAATCACCCTAAATATCTGCTAATAAAGGCCAACGCGGACGGCCCAGCTCTACTATGTGGCACAACTGCGCCCTACTGACAAATTTCGTAACTGTATCACGTTTATGAATGTATCTAATCACACCTACTCCTTCTTATCAGATGCAAGGAAATCGCTGTCGTTAGTAATCCAGAGGTTTTACTTACTTGATTGCCTTCTCAACATCCAGCTCGGGTTCGGAGGATTCGGCAGCGGCTGGAGTGGCAGCTGGAGCAGCAGCCGGCGACGAAAAAGCCTTGGGGATGTAGATTCCTCCGACAACGGTCAAAATGGTGCCAATGGCAAGCTACGGTGTTAGCAGCAGCATCAATGGCTCACTTACCCAGTGTGATGGGACTTTGGTGCCGAGAATAACGTAAGGAGCAGCCATCTGGAAATATCGATAATCTAAAAGGATTCTTTTGGTTGGCCCAAGGTGAGCTCCGTGTGTGAGTCAGCAATTACGTAATGCACATCACACTGCCCAGGATCACTTTTATTTGGCCCGAGTTTAGAAAACTTCGAGAAATTTTACTCAATGGTAAGTATGTCTGCATACCATTGCTGACACCGTAGTCCTTCCTGAAGTCTGCCAAATCGATCATCCCTACTCTGGACAGAATTCTCGTCCAGAGAGTCAAGCCTTCGCAAAAAACAGCCTCCGGTATCTACATCCCAGAAAAGAACCAGGAGAAGCTTAACATCGCCAATGTGATTGCCGTTGGTCCTGGCATTACGAACCCGAACGGTGAGGTGACCAAGGTGAGCGTTAATGCCGGCGACAAAGTTCTTATCCCACCATTTGGCGGCGCCAATGTCAAGGTCGGCAATGAGGAATACCTGATTTTCAGAGACTCTGATCTGCTAGCCAAGATCGAAGAGTAATGTAAATAGAAGTGTTTAGGAGCTATTAATGATATTTTTGGCTTGAGTCCAGTAGTTTTCCAATCTGAACTTGGCCAGCAAGGCTAGAATTTCCTCTTCGTCCGTGAAATCATACATTGTCCATTTTGAAAAATGCAGATCGGCTAGTTGGCCTTCCCATACTAGTTCGCATTTGACGTTCCATTGGATGCGGTGCAATATAAGCCGTTTATACTTGCTCACTGATCTTTCTCCTCCTTCGACGATAATGAGGGTTTGACCATTTTCCAGGTTCAAACACATGCCTTTCAGTTCCAGCTGCTTGGCATTGATGTTGACCTTATATCTGTGTTGGTTGTTTCCCAGGCTTTGCACTGCGAAAACGGCAGAAAAATAGCCTTTTTGCAGGTCTTTTTCGAACTTGCGCGCCATTTTGGTGGCTTTGTCTTCCTTATTGGCGTGGCGCTCCATGTTTGCTGCTTCGTGCTGCCGTCGGCGCGCCTCGATCTCCTGCCTCACACGCATCTCCACCTCAGTCGGGTTTTTAATTGCATCGTTGGTCAGGACGTTCATCAGATTCTTCAACTTCACTTTTGGAGCGGGAGTCGGGTCGAGTCCAAGCTTCATTCTGTCCTGTTTCTCTTTCAGCTTCATTTGTCGTTCATTCTTCCGCAGTCGCTTGATCTCCTTTTTTGTCAGGTACAGTGGTTTTGGAGGCGCCAAATGCTTCTCCCACGGCGCCATCACCGGAACCGGGTGCTGGACATACTCTGTTATCGGGTTCTTCAGATCATCTTTGTCATTATACTTCACTTTCAGCTCGTCCCCGTACCGTCGCTCGTTGAGAAGCGGCTGGTCCCACCATTCGATTGCCGGTGGCCGAGCGGGAAGATAATACTGTTCACCCGTTGTTTCATCTGGTGTAAGCCCCTGTGCAGCCAATGCCTTTTGTTCTTCCTGTTCCCGTTTCTCCTCCTCCAGTCGCCGCCTAAGTTCGTTTGCGCGTTCAATATACTTGCCTTTCTCGTTCAGATGGAACTCTCGTCTCGGTCGCGAGTATTTGATGTCTTTTTGGTCAATGTACGGGTTAACAACAAAACCTTCTCGTTTTCGTGAGTGTTTTAATGGATTGAAATTGGTAGGAACTTTTGTCGCGCCCCTCAACAAGGGGTGAATGCCCACTTTTTCGAGCTCTGATTGCTCTGATGTTGAGGATTTATCTCGTTTTGGTCGCTGGTCGACCATTTCGTCGTCTACTGGCCTCTTGGCCATAGTGAAAATAAATAAAATAAATATGTACCAGATTTTTTTTGTTTATATATTTCAGGCGAAGCCAAATCCTTCATGGCCTTCCATAATAGCCAACAGTAACGAACCGCGAAGTTTCTCGTAGCTCTCATACTCTGGAAGATCAATCTGGTTGAAACAAGTATGAGAAGATGGAAGCCGATCAGTGGATCCATACACTCTGTGAATACTGAATTTGGAAACCCCAACCATACCAGGCAACTCCTTGAACCCGTTCAAAGGAACCTTACTGGTTCCGGTAGCAAATTGCAACAGTTTGGCTTTCTCTTCCGCATCGAATGACTTCACAGCTCTCCAAAACCACTGAACTTGGGGAGAAGATGCAGAATAGTTCTGGTACTCTGTGTTATTTTTCCAGTCGTCCACATCTATGTCCGGAAGACCAGAAATAAGGAGTTCAAGCTCCTGATCATCAAAGATAGCAATCAGATCCTTTGGAATGATCTCGTAGAAACCCTTTAGGAAATTGTCCATTTGCTCCTGAACACTTGTTTTCAGACGGTATTCAACAATCAGCCGTACGTACTCGTGTTTGTTCTCCTCTGTAACTGCAATATTCCTTCCATTTGGCTTTAGGTCAATGACTTTCTCTTCGCCATAGTCATTCGTCTCCACAGAGAATGTCTCGACAATAATATCCGTTATATCGTTCTCCAGCATCCAGATCAACGACTTGTAGTAGTCAAGATCGAGCGACTCAATGTCCTTCAGGGAGACAGGACGGCCCAGAATCTGTTTATAAACCGCACGACTGAAATGACAGTCCAGCATGCATCCATCATAAACAGCTTTTCCAATGATGATTCCCACAAATTTGAAGAACGAAAGATGCTCAGGGTTAACCCAGGAAGTTCTGTTAGGATGGAAGGTAGTCTTGTCAGAGGCAACAGGAGTGAAGAGTGCGTAGTCTGGATTGAACATCTGTCTCGAAAGAACCTGATACCACTCTCTAGTTAGTCCACCAGCATCAACACCTTGCTCGCCACGGAATTGAATGTCCAGTTTCGATTTTCTGATATCTTGCGGAGATTTGAAGAAAAGAGCTCTGTAAGAATCCAAAAAGACCTGATCTCTCTTCACGTTCACAGGTAATGTTGGCCTGTCACCATCATCGTGATGGAGTTTCTGCTCGAAGTAGATGCGTTTGTTATCAAACTCCAACACCTTGGGGTTTCTGATCAACACTGAGAACGGACCACTCATCAGTTTCGGATTGTTCCTGATCATCTGGTTCAGTATCTTCTTGTGTTCCTCGGTGAATGAGAAGAAGAGACTTTCAATAGGCTCACTAGTGAAATCGTATACCTTCTCCTGGTACCTTAAGACATCTCTCACAGGCAGATCTTCGACTTTGCTATGCTTGCAAACAACCATCAGAGCTTCAATCAGTGGAGACAAAATCGTGGCGACATGGGTCAAGTTCTGGTTGTCTCTGAGAATGCACAGACAGTCGCTCAATGCGCCCCAAAGAGGTCCCAAAGCAGAGCTCTTGTATAGCTCTTTCAACTCATCCACCTCAGACGACTCGTTCGGTTTGTTTTGCTTTGTCTGGAAGAGATAGTCCAACGCGGTAAGAACTCGCAGAAGCTTGGCCTGATCCGACGATCCGCTAGCGAAATTGCTAAGTGATGGAATATCTTCGCTATCAGGGTTGCTCTTCATTTCTTCAATCAAGACTCTGAGGTCATCAGCAATCTTTTGACTCAGTGCAGTGGCTTTTTTGGACAGTTCCCTAGGGAAAACTATCTTTGCATTTTCAATTAAGGATAGGTTCTGGATCGATGCTATAGTCTGCTGGAACACCTTGCTTGCACATTCATCCGCAACCAGAATGTTAATGATCAGTTTCAAATTTCTGTCTGGAATAAAAGGCAGCTGAGGAGCTTTGGATTGTTTTTGGTCCGAGTCACTTATTTCAGTAAGTTTGGAACGAATTGCCTGCAATGGACGGGTAGCAATCTGGAAAGTGCGTGACAGGATATCCATTAGGTTAGTGTCTTCTTTGATCAAAGGATTGTCCAACAGGTTTAACAATATGTTAATTGGGTACTTGTAACTACTGTCCTTCCACTTGTGCTTTTTCGCTAACTTCTTCATTAATGGGTTGTTGTCCTGATCCATCAAAAAGTGGAATCTCATGTGGTTTTCATTTTCAAGCAAGTATTGAATGACATCGATTGCTTGAGTAGCGACGGTTAAGGTTGTGCAGCCAATTGGAAAGCTACCACTTCTGTTATAAGATGGAGCTACAGCGGTTTGAGCTGATTTGGCGGGTGAAGCCAAATGGTCGTTCTGCGACTGAGTGTGTGATCTCTGACAAAGCTGTTGGTAAGTGGCCTCCAATGCAAGCTGGTCAGATATTCCTTCTTGAAGGATATAAAGCAACATTGTGATAATCTCGCTCCGGGTCTGTTTGTTGTAGCAAAGGTAGCCTAAAGTGCGGAAAAAGCTTTCACGCTTGTAGTACAGCTGAGGAACAAAAATCATCTTGAGCAAAGCAGAAACGCCAGACTTATCAACCATCGGAGAGAAGAAAATCTTTTGATGGTGTTTCTTCTCTGAATCTTCTTCCTCCTCTTCGTCTTCAATCACAATTTCATTATTGTCCTCATCGTCAAATTCAGCATCCCCTTCGCCCAAAGACCGCATGATACGGCTCTCAAATGATGCATGGTATTCGTCACGCATGATCTCGTTACGCAGCTCTTCGGGAAGAGCAGCCATGAACGCTGGATCAATTTCAGGAATTTGGTTGCCACTGGTAGTGGCCTCGGCTCTCCTTTCACGAATGTGCTGTGCAAAAACTTCTTCCCGAAGATCATCCGGCAAAGCTTGTAAGTATTCAGGATCAATGTCAGTTCCGCTGATATCAACCTCGCGACCAGCGATGTTGACATAGACTGGTTCTCTCTCAGGATCCGCTGCCCTACTTTCTCTTTCCTGTTCGGCACGAGCTTGGGCTGCTGCTTCTTCCTCCTTACGTTTAGCCTCTTTCTCTTCGGCAGCCTTACGAATTTTCTCCTGTCTTTCCTCCTCTTTTCGCCTTTCTTCGTCGGCAATCTTCATACTTTTGTCAAAGATTCTGTTCACAATACTCGGGATGACACGACAAGCATACTTGGTTGAATGCTTTCCATAGAAGAGAGCGACAGTTTCAGTCCATCTCTGAACCGTGGACTTGATGTATATGTTAGGGACCTGTTGGTTTTTCTTAGACGATGGTGAAGGGGAGCGGCCATTCAAGGCACGCAATATATCTGTTAGTCTTCCACCGTTGACGGGAAGAATCTGTGCTCTTCCACCGCCTTGTCTTGGGAAGATCCAATGATGGAAAAAAACTGAGCCCGAGCGGTCACCCGACTCACGCAAGCTTTCCGATGGCGGGATTAAGGAAGTTCCACCCAGAAGCTGCATCTCAGCCTCATCATCATTTCTTGAATCAAAGGGGTTGGAGTGAAAGCGATGGAAAATGTCATTGTCGTCATCGTTTGATGATTCTTCGTCAACAAAGAAGTCATTTGCACGAGATTGCAAAGCAATACGCCGGTTATGGGAGCCGCGACGATGCGATTCGTTGCTCTCGTGCTCAGCAATCCACTCCTCAAGAATCGCGCTGTCGTCATCGCTATTGTTCATATCCTCATCATCCTCGTTTTCGTCATCGTCCTCGTCATCGAAATCGTCTTCGTCGGCAAGAAGCTCAATTTCATGCTCTGGATAATCCTCGTAGTCGTCTTCGTCTTCATCGTCCATCTCCGAATCGTCCATGTCCTCGTCAGATCCGCTCACAATATCGATAACAAACTGACCGCGGTCAAGTAAGTCACCAACAGAGCCTTCACTGTTCTCAGCAGAGTCCTCAGTATCTTCCTCGTCAACCTCTTCCAGGACTTCCCCTTCAGATTCCATCATTTCATCGTCGTCGTCCTCATTGTCCTGCTCATCTTCATCCTCATTGTCCTCATCTTCAGAATACACAATTTCGATGTCGTCTCCATCAAGGAAATCTTCTTCGTCTTCCTCGTCTTCCTCGTTTTCAACATCATCAAGGTCGTACATTCCAAGAGTAGAGTTTCTCAAAAGATCAGGGGTCTCTTCACGCTCATCCAAATCTTCCTCGTCGATGTCTTCTTCATCAGCATCTCCGGAGCCTTGTTCACGGAAAAGATCCTGTTTCGAGACCTTGATAGACCCCAGAGACGACAAACAGCGCATTATGCCGCCTGAAATCATCTCGGTGTGAGGGAAGTTGACATCTAGATCGGCAAGAATATTCGACAAAGCAATAGGCAGCTTCTTTTCGAGAAGCTCCCGAGCAAGGAAATATGAATCGTATTGCGTGACAGTCTTGTCCATGGCAGAAGAAACGCTCAGCTCGAATTTCTCACCAAGAAGTTTGCACGTGAGATCTAAAACGTCGACAATCTTTCCATACCGATTGTATGCACTGTCAGAACCTGCATTTGCTTCCTTGATAACCTTGATGATAATATCTGCTGTGAACTTCCTCACAAACGACATATCCGGATCTGTGATTTTTGGGTCATCGTAATCCACTCCCTTGGTTGGTGTTGAAGAAACCAACGCAACGATGCAGACGCTCGCCAAAAGAGTTAGCAACCGGCGACGCTTGACTTCTGTTGACGTAGAGTTGTTGAATGGATCTGAGGAGATAAACTGATGCAGCAACAAGTTAAGTGCTGTGCTTCTCGGTTTGTCTATTGTGACTTGATCATTTTGCTTCTTCGAAAACGTCAAGAATTCAGTTTTGGCTGGTTTATAGGAAAATAATAATTCTGCGATAGTCTGCAACAAGAAACAGGCATAAGCGCATTCTGTATTTTCAAACATGACATGTTTCGAGTAGAGTTCCTCCGCACCATTGTCTTTGTTTTCCTTATTCTTCGACTCCTCCGTCGACGAACTTTCTGGAGAAGAGATGAAATCACTCTTGGCAACCGTCATCAGCTCGCTCAGAAGAATTTGCATCAATCCTGTTGGTGGACGTCCGCCATCTTTTTCAACTTCCTTCATCAAAACATCGTTTTCGTTCAGAAACTTGCGCTGTTCCGGTGTAAGGACACAGATACTGAGGCTCTTAATTGGGGAAGAACACTGATAAAGGATGCACATTTCCACAATGAGATCCACAAACACTTGATCGGAGCGTAAAACCAAAGCAGAATTCTCTTTGAGGAGCCCAGAAAGCTCTCTGATTCTTGGCTTGCTGTTTGCTTTCTTATCCTTCTTACGAACTGCCAAAATTCTCTCCAGCTCTTTTGCAAAGTAAGCCTCTATAATTTCCCTCGATTCCATGCATCTTCTGATCAAAGTGATCACAAGAGCCTGCAAATTGGTATCGGAGTCAGGGAACTTTTTGACGGACTGGATAAGAGGCTTTATTACCTTCGACTTGCTAATCAACATTCCGTTTTCGTCCGAATCGCAGTATAAAATTAATATCTTAGCAACAGCGAGGGCAGTCTCAATGTTTTCAATGCTGTCGATGTTCAGAACGGCTTCGAAAACCTTCTCCACAACCTGAGGTTCGACTGCATAGACAGAGGAGAAGTTGAAAGAAGAACTCGTAGCAAATTCATGCTCCAGAGGCTCGACATCTGGTGCCATTGGTATTCGGCAGGAGCAAAAGATCTTCTCAAAAACGAGCAGGGCGCTTGGGAACCAAATGGCGTTGGCTGCCTCCGGTCGTATATGGTTAGCAATAGTGGACAAGATCTCTTCCATAACTCCTGAGTAGGAGGAAATCCATTGTTCATCCAGAAGCAGTGCCAGAAGATTGAGCATGCTTGCAAGTCTTTCATACGAAGAATCATCACCTTCAGTAAAACCAAATGAGCACACACTCATAAACACTGGATACAAGATCTCCGAATACGACATGGTCTCCCCATAGGATGACTTCGAAACGACAGTGCTGAGTAAGTCTCCAACTCTGTAAACCGCCTTTGGGAAGAGCTGCGCAATTTGGAGCCAATAATCGATGAAGTTAGGCTCATTAGCACCTCTGGAGAAATTCAGATCATCTAGCGTGCACACGTGAAGATATTGAGGACCAACTGGTGATGGCTCAGGAGCCGAATACTTATGGCGATTGGCGCGATCAACCACCTCTGCCCAGTCCACTGGCTCGCTACCTGGACTTTTGACAGGCGAGTCTGGAGATTCAAATTGTGCGAAAAGATCCTCTGGATCTTCTGTATACAAAACTTCAATATTATTGCGATAGAACAAAAGGAAATCCAAAGCTCGGGACTCGGGCACTCCAAGGCTTTTCAGGTACTCGATTTTGCTGGTAGATGGAGCAACACTTTCGTAGGACAGTTGGTACAACCTTCCTTCAAATGCTGGTGACTGAGAAGTGGAAACCGAGCAGTAGAAGTTCTTGTTGATTGCGATCAGTTTTTCAACCAGACTCAGAGGAATGTTTTCAGGCTTTTTATCAAGAATTCCGCAGTTCTCTTCGTTCAAAAGTTCATTCAGCAACCCAAAACTTGCGAGAGATGTCTGGATTAGAACTGAATTGTTCAACTCCCGGTAATATGGATAGCTATTTCTAAAAAGATCAGGATAGAGTTTCTCTTGGGAGGGAATAGGGGCAATCATCGTTTTTGTGGCGATCGACGTGAAGATGCTTAAGATCTGGTTCAAAAGTTTGATGGTGGTAGAACATGGGTGTATGTCAATGTACTCCAACTTGTCGAACTTTTCAACTTCATCCTTCTCGAATGTCTGAAGATATTCAAAATATCTGACCGCCAGTTCGCGAAGAGTGATTATACCTTCATTCTGAAGTAGGCAAATAACCATCATCGTGTTCACCTGCTCCGTGCTCCGGCTGCGCATATACAAACTGGAATAGATCAAATTCACCATCACTAGATAGTATCCGGTCCTGATCTCCATATTGTCTGTTGCTATATTGCGGATCTGGTTGACTATCATGTTCGAGAATTCAACCACCATACGAGTGGCATTTTTTGGAACCATTCCGAAGCGACTATCTTGCCTCTTATCGGTGCTGATCCGGCATAATGAATTGAAGATGTAGCGCAGCCAGGACTGACAACGAGAGAAGTGGAAGCATAGAATGGATAGGTTCTTGAATTTGGCACTGGTACCATCCCAGTCTCCGTTTTTCTCATTAGGTTTTCCAATTTTGATCTGAAGCGGAGAGAAGTCGTTACTGACGGCAGAAACCTCTTTGCATGCCTCGGCTGGAGTTCTCGAGTGAATTAAAACCTCTTCCAGTGTAATCCTTCTGTAGAAATTTGATAGCTCTCGCATCAATATCACACCTTTTTCAGACCCGAAATATGCAGATAACTGCTGCATGCTGTTCGCCGTCAGTTTGTTTGCCGATCCATAATGGTCACTAAAGACATACAAAAGACAATCCAATATACCAAGCCTCGAGAAAAACTCACCACCTTTGATCGCAGCAGTTTCATTATTCTGATCAAATTGGTCAAAAAATGAATTTTCGTCGCTATTGTATGTGGTGAATTCCTGCAGCTCGTGCAAAGCAGAATAAATTGCACTCATTAGCTCTTCGAGTGCAAACGAAGGTCGCTCATGATCGACAAACTTGATAATTGATGTCAATGAAAACAGAGCGTTTGAGAATACATAATCGAATGTAACGTTCGGGATGCACACGTATCTCAAACAATCTTTCATAGTAATGAGAGTGGCCACTTGTTTCCAATGGGAACTGTTCTCTAACAACGATCCAAGGAAGATTAGTGAGCATTCCAGCAGGTCTCCCTGATTGCTGGATTCCCATATCTCGAGTTCGGTACCATTTTCTTCAAACTTACTGAGCTCCTCATCCTTTGAATAATACAGAGATCCCTTTGGTGATTGGTAAAACTTCAACGGCTCAAAGCTGACCAAATCCGGAATGTGCTTGAATATGTGTAATACGTTCTCCTTTATGATAGGCTCGAGTTCAGGATGGTGTCTGGCAAGCTCATCAAACATGAACCCTAATGGAGAGGCATTTTCCTCACGGAGAAGCTCTTTGCAGAGACTTGCGTCCGTGAATATATTGAAGTATTTTCCCACAAGGTCCTCAGATTTCACTCTCTGTAAGCCCTCTTTATTCAAGGAGATCGCTCCAATAGCGTCGGGGATAGCCAGCAATAATTCGGCCGATTTGCCTAACAGACCATTGAAATTTATCATGAAAGCGTCTATGACGCCAGACTCGTTTAGAATAGCGTATGCAGTAGGTTCATTATTAATAATGCCCGTCATAATGTTGATCGTATCGGTGAGAAGTTCGTAGCCAAAAACTGTTGGGTTTTCAACAATTTTGATCAGGCTTTTTAGGATCGGAGAGTCGTACAAATTCCTCATACGATCGCCTTGATGATTGACGATCAAATGAAAGAATAACTTGAGTAGCGAATTGATGGTCTTGACTTGGCGAACGCTGATACTGTGAGAAACGATAGCATCCTTTGGAGCGCCACCATCATAATCTGGATTTTCCAATGCGAAATCCACTTCGTATGCCAACAGGTCAATCATGATTTGGAAACCATTGCTGGCAATGAAGCTATCGAGAATATCCGGGAGAGATTTCAGGAATAGATCAATCAGCTGCAATGGTCCAGACCTTGTCATCCTAAACGAGTTTTTCAATGGCAAAAACTCAAGGAGAATGTTCATCAGGCCGGCTGTTCTAAGATGAGCGACTAAATGCTTGTTATCGATCAAATTCGCAATCAAATTAAAGAAGTAGTTCAGATAAGAGTGGTCCATGTCTGTCCGATCCTCTTTTGCTGCCTTGAGAACAGAACGCAAAATATGGAATAAAAGACCATGGTTAACGTTTCCTCCAAGGGCCCTCATCAAATCGCTTCCACCGCTCTTCTTGGCAGAGATACTCACAAAAGCCCTCAGAGCTGCGTATGAAGGTTCGAATGGGACAACATTATCAGGATTGATGAGGTCGGCCATGTAGCTCAGTAAGTACGGTTCTTCATCAAACACAGAGCTGGCCATCACTGAGTAGAAGCAACAACAGGACGCAGCTGCCACAGCTAGGCATTTCAAAGTCACCAAGTTCTGTCTGAGCTGGACACTTTCATATGACTTGTTATTAAATGCTTTTGCGATATACACGGCAAGCACAAAGTCGAACTGATTTTCCTTTGGTATTATGTTGGCAGCCTTATCATATATCTGCTGGAAAGATAATTTTCGAACGTTATCCTCGTTGAGAACGAAATGGTGAAGACCTTCCTGCTCGATAGAGGCAGTCGACAACTCGCTCTTAGATTTCTTTGTCTGCGTGTTGTATATTTGCTTTGATTTCTTCTTCGATGGGTTTTCTTGACTAGGCGCTGTCTGTGATTGCGCTCCACGCTTTCTCCTTGTATCTGCAGTTGCATTATAATATTTGAAGTCCAAAATTTTCCACTTTGCTGGTAGTTGACTTTCTGTGTTGATGCAGTCCAGTAAACTGATGTGGACCAGAGCCTGAGTCAGTTCCTTGTCCTTTCTGTGTTTTTTCCGGTTTTGAGTGTCAATTGGAACTGGTGAAGTGTAAACAGGAGCAACCTGCGGAGGGAAAAAAGTGGCGAGCTTCAGCAGCGTGTTCCTGACCTGTGCCGGCGGAGAAAACTTACTGTTCTGAACGATGGCAAACCTCTCACAAAGCAGACACGTAAGCCTCAGAGCGCAAAGTCTGACAGCCATTGAGCACGAGCTGATCAGCTGGAAGACATAGGACGCCGAATTGTATATCTCCTTGTTGGAACAATGTTCCAGCAATGTGTATGTGTAATTGAGAATCGCGCACACGACTCTCTCGTCTGCCTCGTCCACCATGAGCAGTTTCGGGTATTCCTTGTCCAAGTCGTATTTCTTGACATGTGCCTCCAAGAGCTCGTCCATCCGATTCAAGATCGGAATGTAGTGAAAGAGATCGATTCTCAAGCCATTCCACAGCTCTTTTGATTTGGCCTCGGAAGTAAGCACAAACTCCTCCAGGGGACAAACAGTCATTTTCACAATGAACTCTTTTACAGGCTCTGCCAACTCCTGCTTTTCTATATACGATTTTTTGGAGACGATCATGGCCGCTGAGTATCTTGTTTTCCCATAATTTTTGCTTTTGCCAATTTCTAGGCTTCTGGTCCTGGTGCAGAGATGCACTCGATTCGCGGCTCCCTTTTATCACAGGCAAAGGAAACTGGGATTTTTTTCGTGTTTTGTGGGAAGAGCCAATGTCCAGAGAGGGTTTACTGTATGAGATTTTCTTTTAGGCAGTTACGTGAGCGACATATACATATAATGGTTTCCTTTCTGGACGACACCGCTCGGACCGCGCTTGGAGCCGAGTCCCAAACTAGATCCCCAAAAATATCGTCAGCAGACTTCAACTATTCCTTCAGCCAGGACGCAGAAGATGAAGGGGTGATTTCGATAGAGGAATTGCAGGCAAGCCAGCCAAACCAGCGGCCTGCAAGTACACCTGCTGAGCAGACGTCATCGTCGGTTGTCGATTCGTCTCCGATAGACCACAGGACCCGCGTTCTCTATCCAGAGTTCAAGCGCAGACAGCGCGACTCGCCTCACTGGACTCAGGGGACGCATGCGGGCGTGACCCTGGACCATGTGCGTGATTATCTGACGTGGTTTGGCACTCTCTCTCCGTCAAATAAGCATATTGCTGACACTGCAGTGAACAAAATACAGAAATATTTTGAGAAAAAGAACCAAGAGAAGAAGTCTGGGCAGGAAAACATACAACAGGCTCCTGACAGCCCTACGCCAAATAGTTCACATAACGGGATTGAGTCGATCATGGAGACGCCCGTCAAAAACAATACCACTAATGACACGGCCGCTAAAGCTGAGAAGGCTGTCACTCTTCCTCTGAAGGAAAACAAGGTCCTTCTGAACAAACCGTTGGATGGAAGACGTATGATGAGCACGTCATCCGCTGCCTATGCCAAGCTAGAGCTTTTGACGCAGAAAGAAAGCTTGTTCGCGGACGTCAAACGCAAGAACTTTGCCAACGAAGTCAAAGAGCCTGAAGTGAAACGCGTCCAGGCAGTTACGCTAAGCGAGGAGCAAAATCAAGTGATTGAACTTGCAAGGCAAGGTCACAACCTATTTTACACTGGTTCTGCAGGTACTGGCAAGTCTCTGTTGCTTAGGTCATTGATCAAGTCACTGAAAAAACAGCATCCACTAGGAAGCGTCGGGGTGACCGCCTCAACAGGGCTCGCGGCTTGTAATATAGGAGGTCAAACACTGCACTCTTTCACTGGAATTGGGTTAGGGGACGCGCCTGCAGATAAATTGGTAAAGAAAATTAAGCGGAACCCCAAAATGAAGGATAGATGGAGGGATCTGGAAGTCTTAATCATAGATGAGGTTTCTATGATTGATGCCGGTTTATTCGATAAGCTGGATATGATTGCTCGCGAGATGAGAAAACAGCGAGATGTTCCATTTGGCGGGCTTCAGTTGGTTATTTGTGGAGACTTCTATCAGCTCCCTCCAGTGACCAAAAACGGCGAGCCAGTTTTTGCATTCGAGTCACAGGCATGGAAACAAGCAATCAAGTACACAATTGTTCTCAAGAAAGTTTTCAGACAACAGTCTGACCGCGACTTTATCAACATGCTGAACGAAGTGCGTAACGGAAATGTTTCCGAAGCGACTGCGAGAAAGTTCAGGGCTCTTTCACGTCCTTTGGCTTCCAAAGAAGGTGTTATTCCTGCAAAGCTCTTTCCCACGCGACGGGAAGTTGACAGAGCCAATAGTACGATGTTAAAGCAACTTCCGGGCGCGGAAGTTGTTTTTAGGGCTTTTGATGGAGGGTCGCTAACCGATGAAGATCAAAGGCAGCGGTTGTTGTCGAGTTTTCTTGCTCCTGAACGAATCGCACTGAAAAAGGACGCTCAGGTCATGCTAATAAAAAACATGGACGAAACATTAGTCAATGGTTCCTTAGGCAAGATTGTGGATTTTATCGATCCCGATACCTATTCGCATTATCGATCTATCAAAAGTGATAAAATTGACGTTAAAACGCTAGAAGAAAAAGCCGCCAACTCGATGAATAAAGGCCCTCCAAAACGAGACGAGAGACATTTGATTGAAGATTCCACTGTTTTGGAGAGCCAGTTGGATGAGAATGTTTTTTCATTCTTGAAAGAGCTCAAGGAGGAACAGCCTGAAGATCTGCCTGAGTCCGCGCAGAAAAACATAGAGCGCAAAATAGAGCTGTTGAATCAGCTGTACAGCAGCTCTAAGAACAGAAGAATGCCTCTCGTTCGCTTCATTCAGGCCGACGGGACTACGCGTGAGGTGCTAATTGAGCCGGAAACTTTCAGTCTCGAGGATGAGTTTGAAAGGCCGATTGTCTCGCGTACGCAAATTCCACTAATTCTCGCCTGGTCATTGAGTATACACAAGTCGCAGGGACAAACTCTTCCGTTGGTCCAAATTGACCTGCGGAATATTTTTGAGCGCGGCCAGGCCTATGTTGCGCTTTCGAGAGCCACTCACAGGAGGGGATTACAGGTTAAGAATTTCAACCCCTCGAGGATCCTTACTCACGAGAAAGTGGTTGCCTTTTACGATAGTCTGATGACTGTGGACGAAATCAAGGATCGCGAGGAGAACAAGCGCAAGAAGACTGCGGGTTTTGTTTCGAGCACGCAGCTGGACCGGTTGGAGAATCTGGCGGAGAATGTTGCTGATGCAGGCGATTTTGTGAACGAGAAGGATAATGTAATAGATGAGTTCGACTCCGTATGGAGCGGACAGTAATGATATGTATTCACACGCTATGATAAAAATTACTGGGCTCCGACTATCCAGCCAATGATATTTTTGCCCAAGTCGTTGGATTTCTCCATCTTCGTCTGTCCTGACAGAGGAGTCTCTGGTACGACCTGGTCAAGAATGGTATTGAGTAACTGCCATTGCTCAAGAACGTTGGTATTAAATTCAGTGGGCACTATCAGCATAAGACGCTGCAACAGGCGGAGTTTCTGTGTAAGTTGTTCGTGCTCTTCTGGCTCGGCATAGTCGTTCTTGACGAGCTGGAATATGGAGAACCATCTTTCCTGGATGAGGCCGAATAGCTTGGGATCGTTTGTCTTGGCGTTGACGGCGAGGTCGATCAAGGTCAAGGCCAACTGCAGTGAGTGGCCAAAGTCCTGAGCAATAGCGAAGTCAAGGCAGAGGAGGCGCAGCTTGATGGTAGCCATCTCATCTTGGCTATTGAGGCCTGCGCTCAAATGTAGCAGCAAAGACTCCAGCAGCTCGGTTTCTTTGTATGCGTTGCCGTTAAGTTCGAGAATCCTAGACACAACCTTCAAAGGGTCTTTGGTCTCCAATATGTCTAGCGGCTTGATAGGAACGCCCGGCTGGAAGAATAATTTCCAGTGCAACAGTTCCTGATTAGCTGCGATGAGCTGCTCGAGTTGCAACGTGCCTGAGCTGGCCATCTGCAGGCAGCTTCTGGCGCTCTTCAAGTGGCCCATGGACGGGTCGCAATTGGTTGCTTTGCGGTAGAACCCCCATGCGGCCTCGATAAGAATTTTGTCCACTTGACCGGTGTCCAGCGTGCAGTACCTGGGCAAAAAGACAGAGGTGGTCAAGGCAAACATGTTTCTCGACAGCAGTTTGCTCAGGAAGAGCTCATCGACTTGCGCAAGCTGGACTTTGTTGAAGACATGGGTGTTGTTGACTACCCAGTACACCGAGCTGAGCAAGCCTTCCCACTGTCTAGCGGTTTTCAAATACTCAGACTCCGTGATGACGAACTTTTCCAGCTGGTCGTACTGATCCTGCGCATCGAGGTCAGGCAGCTCAGCCACCTGAGCTAGCGACATGTTGTTGGAGAAGAGTCTTTCTCCCGTCTCGACATATTGTGTAAGCGTTTTGATGGTGTCTGGACAAGGCACTATGGAGTCTGCCATTTCTTGCAGCGAGTCTTTGCGCGCAAGCTTCTGATGTGTGTTAGGGGCCAGATTGTCGGGATCGATGAACTTGAGACAGACGAGAATTTCCTTCATCTTCACGTAAAGAGAGAGCGACACTTCAGGACATAGGTAAATTGTTGCTAACACTATGCTGACAAACTTCTGTAAGGCACCGCTGGCCTGCAGATAGGCCAGCAGGTCGCTGGACGTGACGAGCCTTGTGAGGGTTTCGAACTTGGACTCGATCTGGACGGCCGATTTGGTGACGATGGTGTTTCCTAGCGAGAGGATGTAGTCATTGATAGTTGTTCCGTTGTCGTTGAGATAGCTGTGGTATTTGCAGAGCCAGTGGACGATTCGGTCGTGGTTCGAGGTGTCCATGAGTCCAACGAACAGCTCGATCTGTTCCGTTGGCGAGTAATAGTCGACAAAGTCGAGCAACAGCGGGACGTCTCCGAACTCAGCCAAACCGGCGAGCGGCACGTAGAACTGGCTCCACCAGTCTGTCAATTGCTTGGACGCGAACTCTGAGGCGACCACAAGGTCTCCGATCTCGTCTGGTGCGGGCAGAACTCCCAGATAGTAGTTTGTTTTGAAGATCCTGGCCTGGACAAACTGAAAGTAGAGGTCCTGATTGCTGTCAAAGTGCCATCGGTGCACCTGTTCCTCAAGCGAGCTATCGGCCTCAGCCACCAGCTCTGCCACAACGTTTTCTGGAAAGACAAACGCTTCAGGCAAAGGGAGAGAATCTGGGGCGTCGGAGCCCCTGAGCGCGGACTGGGCAGCCTCGAAACAGAGGCGCAAGGAAACGGTTTCGGGCAGATCGACCAGCAAGATCTGCAGCGTTTTGACAGGCGTGAGCAGCGACGCAATGGCGCCCAGGTCTGCTGGAAGCTCGCCGCGCACGCACGTGTCTCTGAGCGCCAAATATGTGGAGTCTGATTCAGACATGTTATTGAGAGATTGTAAAAATATTTCGCGAGCCGAGTGATTTGGCCGTGCAAGCACAGATCAGTAAGGGGGAGGTGATCTGCTTAGACAAGAGGCACTAATGAACTACCGGCTAAAATCTGGCTAGAACCAGACTAGAGACGCTGCATACAAAGAAACGGGAACGGGCGAGAGATTATGTTGGAGACGTATGATACTCTCACGGACGACTACTCAAACAGGAAACAGCCAGAAAACGCTTAGTGCATTGAACAAAAAGTTGCCAAGTAGTGCATCAGCTCTACAATGGCTTTGGGCTACATCACAAACTTTGCAGTACGCCTTGCCAGAGGCTCGTGATACGTGCTTGAAGTTGACCAGAGTGCTCGAAAAAAATTCTTAGTTTGGAGATCGCACAGATGAATGCGGAACGGAAATATTTGCTCACCAGCCCAGGAGCGTGTTTTTTTTCGACGCTCGGTGCGGGACAGGTCTCGCAGGGCCGGAAAACTCTCGCCGGGAAGCCGGCACTGGCGAGCAGACGATGATGGACAGGCTGGCTTGGATGCGCCGCGAGCACAGGCCCGTCGGAGTCGCTGGCATTGTGCGACCGTGTTGCAATTTTCAGATTGTGCGTCTCGCGTACATTTTTTCGCAGCCACTGGGAGGAGAAGACTGCGCAGGCTTCGGATACAAGCCAAGCCTCGGCTCGCGGACCACTACTGGCACAAATGTGCCGCCATTACTGGAATGTGAAATATTGCTATCGCCCATTGGACGGTAGATGCCTATTTACTTTTTTGGGAAGTGTCCCTGGGCGAAAGGGGGGAGGGGGGCTGTGCCGTCGCCGGTCATCATGTACTCCTGGCCAGGGGGAGGATTATGGTGCAAAGTTGGCGATGAATGGGCGGATCTTCTGGGGTAGGGAGACTGTATATGGGTGAAGCCGACTGGGGGCGGAGGGGCAAGGTGCGCCGGATAGGGCATTATTCGGCCCTCGGAATGCGAGTGGCCCATGGGAGGCGCAAAAACGCCAGGGTAAGGAGGATACTGTATCTGTGTCTGGGGAGCGGGCGGTGTATGGCCCACTTCCTGAGAATACACTCTGTGGAGCTGAGGAGCCGGCATTACGGGAGTGGCGTTGAGCTGTAGCAGCTGGGTGTGCAATTGGTGGGAGTACTCCTTGAGCATTTCGCAATTGGCCGCCAGGGCATTGTTCTGGTACTGCAACTCCTCGATGTACTCAGTAGCTTTCTTAAGCACCTGCGCTTTGGAATCTGTCTGCGGTTTAACGAGCGGGATGATGTTGCGTAGTTTCTGGAACCCATCGATGATCTTGCTACGACGTCGCTGCTCGGACTTGA
Organism: Ogataea haglerorum; assembly: GCF_019207285.1. Lineage (NCBI taxonomy): Eukaryota > Fungi > Ascomycota > Pichiomycetes > Pichiales > Pichiaceae > Ogataea > Ogataea haglerorum. Next base: position 57,810 of record NW_025065166.1, read on the forward strand.
TGTGGAGGTGTTTTCGTAACTCTTGAGAGATGGATTCTTGCCGAAGAGAGGAACCCTGCTCGGGTTCGGTAGGTTTGGTTTTCTCCGTCTCTTCAGATTCGTTTATTAAAGAGGGGAGTTCCATTGATTAGCGTGGGCTAAGGTACCATGGATTACGCTACTCTTGGACAAGAATTAAACATCCGCCTTCGTGGAAAATTTAAACTTTATATATCCACATAGTGAATCGCTGTAGCGAAGAAAATAGTTTCCTAGTATCAATGACCGGGTAGACTGCAGCATGCATGAGCACCAGCGCGAACAATGTCCACTTGCAGATCCCTCGATGTCTGGAAGGACAAAAATGTTCGGCATGAAAAAGAGCGCCGGAACATGCGGCTGTATAATGCGATGTTCTCAGCTCGCGCTCGATATCAGAGCCATAATTTCGCATGCGTTGTATTTAACGATTTTGTCAGCCTGTGCATGCGTTGCGCCAGGACATAGCACTCCCGAGCAGCGCAGAGATACAATGACTGCGTAATATTAGGTACCTTTTCTGCATAAACAATAGCGCAAGCTGCGCTGCAGCTCTTGTTAGCTCCATTCAAAATTTTCTAAAACAAACTGGAAACCGCGGGTTTCTGACGACACAAAGTTTTCTCTCCCAGCTTCCACACGCATCATGTCTGCAGCGTTCCTTGTTTAGCATTCGCCAGAGAACTTTGCTAGCGCGTCATTACTTGTCAGAATCCCGTACAAGTACATTCTTAGAGCCTGACTTGTGCCGCATCACATCATTTATTATCCGATCGCCAGAACCCCTGGTGATCATGTAGGATTTCAGCCTCGAGCTCGGCCACAGGGCCCACCACCCGGATCGGTTTCTGCCCCGCCTCAATCACCTCTCGGCAACTCAGCGACATGGTCATGTTCTCCTCTGCGGCGCCCGTCACTTCCAGCAACCGAGTCTCTGCCACCCCGTACACGATCTGTCCGATATTGGCCCAATACGCAGAGCCTGCACACATACAGCACGGCTCGAACGTCGTGTACAGAGTGCAGTTCCACAGAAACTCAGGCCCGAACCGGCGAAACGCCTCCCTACACAGCGTCGACTCCGCGTGGTTGAAAGTGTCGACGTTGCCTTGCTCCAAAAGCACCTCCCCGCTCGGGCCCACCAGTATGCATCCAAACGGGTGTCGGCCTTCGGCTTTGGCCCTCTGGGCCACCGCTATGCAGATGCGCAAGTTCGCGAGAACGTCGCGCGTGCTGGGTCCTGATCGCGTGAGCATGCTGGAAAATCAAACTCGGTTTTTCTGGTGCATGGGTGCTTTATTTTTATTTTTCACTTTACGCGTCCGTGCAATGTCGCGATACAACGTCCTATGGCGCAAGCAGACGCAGCGGAAGAACAAGACGTGGGACGGCGACGGTGTGCTGGTGGTGGACAACGACGAGGGCGTAGTGCGCGACGACTCGGGCAATTTTCTTGCGCGAGTCAAGAACTGCTCCAAGGTGATCCGAAACGGGGTGTTTAGAGGCGGCAGCTACGAGTTCGAGCTGGACGGCGACGAGTCCATCGACGAGCCGTCCGCCGCGGTGCCGGCGGCGCGCGCGGTCTCCGCGCCGCTTCGGAAGGCGCCGCCAATGCGTAGCGTCGGCCTGCTGAAACGGCCCAGATTGGCTACCAAAAGCGTGTCGGAGCTCGTATCGGCCCCGCCACGCACACCCGCGCCGCCTCGTCGAGTCACACAGTCGCTGCACGACGCGACGGCGCCGAACGGTCTGGTGCTGCCGCGGCCGCCCAACGCAGACCCCAACACCGTCAGAGACGTCGTGGTGGACCCTGTGCTCGCTGAAAATTTGCGGCCGCACCAGAAGGAGGGTGTTAGATTCATGTACGAGTGTGTGATGGGATTCCGCGACTACGACGGGCACGGCGTGCTGCTGGCGGACAGCATGGGGCTGGGGAAGACGTTGCAGACGATCGCGCTCGTGTGGACGCTGCTGAAACAGAGCCCTGTAGCAGGCGGGGCTCCCGTGGCACGCAAAGTGCTGATCTGCTGTCCCGTGACTCTAGTGATGAACTGGAAAAAGGAGTTCCGCAAGTGGCTCGGCCCGAACCGCGTGAGCATCCTCGCGCTGAACGGCTCGTCGAGTAACGACCGGCAGAATATCCAGGGGTTTGCGAATACCAACGTCTACCACGTGATGATTATCGGGTACGAAAAAATGCTCACGGTGGCAGACGACGTGGGGTGCGTCAAGTTCGACCTGGTGGTGTGCGACGAGGGCCACCGGCTCAAGAGCGGGAACAACAAGGTGCTCAAGGTGCTGGAGGCGCTCGACATCAAGCACCGGGTGCTTCTGTCGGGCACGCCGATCCAGAACGACCTGGCCGAGTTCTACAACGTGGCGAACTTTGTGAACCCCGGCGTGCTGGGCGACTTCAAAAGCTTCCAGCGCAGCTACATGCGGCCGATTCTGCGCGCGCGCGAGGCGAACTGCACAAACGCCGCGGTGCTGGAGCAGGGCGAGGCCGCCTCGCGCGAGCTTATAGAGCTGACCAAAAAATTCACGCTGCGGCGGACAATCGAGGAGATCACCAAGTTCCTGCCGCGTCGCTCCGACTACGTGCTGTTTGCGCCGCCCACCAAGCTGCAGATCAGGCTGTTTGAGTCGCTGCAGAAAACCGCCCAGTTCGGCAGAATTCTCAGCGCTGCGCCGGCCAACGACTCGTTGCAGCTGATCACGACGTTCCGCAAGATTTGCAACTCGCCAGCGCTTTTGACCGAGGACGCCATGTTTGCCGGGCTGTGTGGCATCGACGACCTGCGCGGAGAGCTCAGCAGCAAGGTGCGCAGCGCAAAAATCGTTCTTCTGGTGAAGCTCCTTAGAGGTATCTACAAACTCCGGCAGGAGAAAGTTGTCGTTGTGTCCAATTTCACCCAGACGCTGGACGTGCTGGAGAAACTGATGAACGTGCTGGAGCTGCCGTTCTCGCGGCTCGACGGGGCAACGCCGGCTAGTTTGCGCGACAAAATTGTCTCCGACTTCAATAGGGCCTCCTGGGACGCGAGTTTCGTGTTTCTGCTCAGCGCCAAGTCCGGCGGCATGGGTTTGAACCTCGTTGGCGCGTCCAGACTCATCCTATTCGACAACGACTGGAACCCGGCCGTGGACCTGCAGGCTATGGCCAGGGTCCACCGTGACGGCCAGACCAGACCGGTGCACGTGTACCGGCTCCTGACGGCCGGGTGCATCGACGAGAAAATCTTCCAGCGCCAGCTGATCAAGACCAGTCTAAGCGACAAATTCCTGGACGACTCCACCGACTCGAATGAGAACTTCTTCGACACAACAGACCTCAAAGACCTGTTTACCGTGTCGCAAGTGAACTCGAACACGCACATGTTGCTGGATTGCCAATGTCCGGGGGACGGCAGAGCGCTCGAGTACGCAGAGCCGGCCAAGACCACGCGCGAGCTCAGCTTTATATCTGCTCTCAACTATCAGGACCCGAACATAGACGGGGAGAAGAAAAAGCAGCAGATTAAACGGTGTCTGATGGACTACCGCCATTACGACCCCGCCAGCGGCGCACGCACGGGTGACCCGGTCATCGACAGCATCATGGACTCCCAGGAGCCCGATAAACCGGCCATCTCGTACATATTCATGAAAAATTAATTGCTTCGCTACTTGGCCAGCTTGCCGAGGCGCGCCTCTGCAGCACGAGCGCGCTGTTCGCGCAGCACACGCATTCTCTGCTCGGGCGTTAGCGAGCTGAGGTTCTGCTGCTCGCTGATCCCGAGCGGCTTTCCCCGGCCAAATTTCCTGGTATGCTCCTCCTCTGCTTCCTGCTTGGCCTTCTCGAGCTGCTCGTCTATTAGCTTTTTGGACTCTTCCTCGTTCTGTCTCTTCTCCTCATTGAGAATTCTTTCCACCTCCTCCTTCGTCATTGGCTCTTTCACCCTCGCCGCGTCCCAGTCGCAGTAGTCCTCTCCCAGAATATTTCTAGCCACCTGGAAGGAGTATTTGGCATGCTGCGGAGCAAGTTCGTAGGCAGTGCGGCCGTGGCGGTTCTTGATCGCCGGGTCGGCTTTCAGGTTGACTAGCAGAACCTGGCACATGTGGCTGAGCTTGCTTGCGGCCGCAAAATGCAACATGGTCGGCGTGCTGGCGTATTCCGTCTCTGGTTGCAGCTCCATGTTCACGTCGATTTTATTTTTTTTCACAAACGATATTAAAGCCGGAGCTTTTGACCGCTTGAGCAGGCTCACCAGCTCCCTGGAAACCTCTATTTCCGGTGCCTCCTGTTTTGGAGCTGTCGCCTGCTTCTGGACCCGGCTTCGAGCAAGAGCTTCCTGCTGACGCTGTTCGCGCTCCACCTCGTCTTTTCGTGCCTTGGGCAGGTCCAGTATCTTCAAGTAGCTCAGTTCGATCCAGGCGCGCCTCAGCTCGGACGACGTAGGCCTTTTCGTGGTGAAAGGGAAATGTCTGACTCGCGGATCATCGTTTTGTATGGGAGAGTTCGGATACCCAACAATGATTTTGTGTGACGCCGATCCGCTCGCTTTGATGAATATGGACTCGCATCCATCCAGCTCCTTCCTCCATTCAGCCAGCAGATTGCGAATATCCTGCTGCAACGCCTGCTCGTTGTATCTTCTCAGCGTAGAACCGGCACTTTTGGCCTTTCCCTTGGCATTATCGCTAGCGTTCTGTGCGCCTCCTTGCTTCCGTCTGGTTGTGTATCTATGGAACGTCTTGTGGTGCAAAAAGCGCACGCTTTGCATTCTGAGCTCCTCGGCCGACCCATGGTTTCCCTTTGTGCTGATTCTGTCGTGAGAGATAATGGCTCCTGCAAAATGGCCTCCTCCCAGCATGAATAGTGCGCTTTTGCCAGAGCCCGTTGTAGCAAGTTTTTTGAGGCTCTCTAGCGGATCTTCGTTCTGTGCATTCAGCACTGTCTTATAAGCGCCAAAGCAAAGCCCAGCGTCCAGCAACGAGCTCTGAAACAAGACGAATGGAGACTGCGTGTTGAGGTAGCTGACAGTGGACTCCTCGTCCTCAGAGTCACTTTCGGACCCAGAAATGCTCAGCTGGTCCATCATGTCCTCAAATTGGGCCTCGCTCACTGTGGTGAGCCCCGCCAACGATCTTTTGCGGTTAAATCGTTCAAAGTCGTCCTCTTCAACCCTGGGCTTGGGCCTCGAAACGTAGCCAGTGTTTGATATCGGTTCCTGTTCCTTGGGCTTCGCCTCCAGCGTATGCGAATCAAAGTACATGAGCTCCAACGAGCTGAGCACCGGCGTGCTCAGGTTGAATATGTACAAATCTGAGATCTCCAAAGAATGTGTCATGGAAAAATAAATTTAAGAGGATTTTTAGTAAATTTAATTTTCACAATATTTAATTCTTATCGATGAGACTCGCGGTGTTATTCTATTTAATTTTGACAGCGGCCTCGCTGCCCTTTTTTGATATCCGGCCACAATTGAGCCTCCCCAACACGCTACACAGCTCTGTTGCAAAAACAGACGCTCTGGGACTCTACCCTCTGCACAAGAGACTGGTGAGGATAAAAAGTCTCAGTTTCCAGGAGCAGGACGCTTCCGAATACGTCGCTGAGTACCTCGAGAGATTGGGGCTCACGGTCGAAAGAATAAGCTCCCAAGGACGGAACAACATCTACGCTTATCTGGGAAAGACAAGAGATACTAAGGTACTGCTCACCTCCCACATCGACACCGTGCCCCCTTATATTGGATACTACGACAATGGAGACAAAATTTACGGCCGTGGCTCGTGCGATGCGAAGGGCTCGGTGGCTGCTCAAATCACTGCATTCACAGAACTGTACGAGCAGAACGAAGTGCACGAAGGCGACGTTGCTCTACTTTTCGTTGTTGGAGAGGAGACGGGCGGGGACGGCATGTTGACGGTGGACAAGGAAATTGACGCTAACTGGAAGATGGTTGTGTTTGGCGAGCCAACAGAAAACAAGCTCGCAGTTGGCCATAAAGGCGTCTACTACTTCAAAATTCAAGTTCACGGACTTTCTTCGCACTCCGGGTATCCAGAACTGGGGAAAGACGCAAACAAAGAGCTCATCAGAATAATGTACGACATCTCCACCACCGAGTGGCCCTCAGACGACATTTTGGGCGCTACCACCGTAAACATCGGACTAATAAACGCCGGAACGGCAGCAAACGTGGTCTCTCCTATTGCTGAGTGCGAGGTCCTTATGAGAGTCAGCGTGCAATCTGACGCGATCCAAAAGAAAGTTGCCGACATCCTGGGGAAATACCGGGACTTTGAGCTGAACGTCATCCAAAAGGCAGACCCTACGTACCTGGACCACGACGTTCCTGGATTTGACACCATGCTGGCCGCTTACTTCACGGACGTGCCTAATCTTACACAGCGTGGATTCAAGAGATACCTGTACGGGCCAGGCTCGATTCTAGTCGCCCACGGAGACAATGAGTACGTTACTCACGAGAGCTTGGAGGCCGCTGTCGAGGGATACAAAAAACTTGTCGCGTATGGACTTAAATGATGTATTCCATTTCTATATCCATGAAGAGTCGGCATGCTCTTCACGGACTCAAACCAGGAACTTTATATAGCGACGTCAATCCCATATTCGTAGAGCGTGTGGATATCTGTCGCATAATGAAGTAAAAATAAAAGTAAAATATAATTTTTTTTAACGTGCACGGTAGCTGAGAAAAATTACGTAAATGGCTATCTCTACGGTAGCCTTGAAATTAGAGTCAGCGGCCTGTTCTTCGACAAAACGTTGCAGCTGCACAAATTGTGATGCTATGTAGAGCAAAGAATACTTACGAAATATGCAATGATTAGACTAGTCCAAAATATCTGAGGCCGAGTAGCTGCTAAACCATTGAGAAAAGATGACTTGGAAAATGATGTCCAGCTTGTAGATTATCTCTCGAGAAAAATAATCGGCAGTACCCTGTTGCGGCAAGTTAGCAGAATTTCATGGTTTGACACCCTCATTCGTCAAGCACGTTAGCGGTCTCGAGATTATGCGCTCGTCTACTCAACCACTTTTACAGCCGGGATTTAGGATGACTAACAAGTGATGTCACCGCACCGAATCCCATTTAGCTGGCCTATACCGACCATGGTATTGTTAGTGTCTGAAAAACTTGGTATTACCGTTCTAAATAGGGATATTTTAACAGTACTGACAAGTAAGGAATTTTTTTTATCTTTTTATTCAGATCAATACACTGACATGTCTGAGCCAGCCTGGAAACGTTTGGGTCTGAAGATTAAAGAAACCGTGGAAAATGATCCTCTGGGAATCACAAAGGTGAACATTCTCAAGAAACGAAAAGCCGAGGCTGGGCCGGACACAGAGAAGAAGCCTCCCAAGAGGAAGAAGCTACCCAAAAACGAGCGCCCACCGCCGCCAGAAAAGGACCAGCTGAAGTATCTTCGACAATACCACGAAGAACGTGCGAACTGGAAATTCTCCAAGGCGAAACAGACCTGGATTCTCAAAAACCTCAAGAGCATTCCTCACGAGTATGACGAAGCTCTGAAAGCGTACATTGCCAGCATTCAAGGCGGATCAAGAGACCGTGTGAGAGACCAGATGATGGCTGTGGTTGATAAATGGAACAGTGCTGCTCGGAAGGCTCTTGAAGACATGCAGAAGGCTTCAGAGGGGGCCGAGGAGAGCGAGAAAAAGGAGGAAGAGAAGGACGAGAAGGACGAGGAGGACGGGAACGAGGAAGCGAAAGGCGACACCAAGGAGAAAGAGGAAAAGAAGGATGCTGCGGAGGACATTCCAGAGTTTGACTTTGTGATGCGTGCCAAGGCGCTGGTCGAGGTTATCACCAACGAGCAGGTTTTGGTTGAGGGAATGGCCGAGGAGAGTGTCGAAGATGGCGACAAGCAGCAGTCTGGCGGACAGAAGGAGGCAGAGCGGGTGCATCCGATGATAGTGGAGGAGGTGGATGTTCAGGAATACGTTGGGGACGAGGACGAGCAGCTGGAGGTGAGTGCGAAAAGCGAGAACCACAGAGCTGTCGAAGAGGCCAACGGAAAACACAAAGACAAGGCCAGAAAGGCCAAGAAGACGAAGAAAGATAAGAAGGCCAAGAAGGACAAGAAAGACAAGATCAAGGAGGAAGCACAGTAATGGTAGCATGTAGCAGTCTGTATAATAGTCGATCGACGCGAGTGAAAAAAGTAATGCGCTTTTTTATCGAAGACCTTTTCACCCAAACCAGAGACACTGACCCGGATCTGCGGTTTATGGCCCTCAATGATCTCGAAAAGGAGATCGTGAGCAACCCAGATGCGTTTTCGAGCGAGAACCGGATTCAGTACGCCAAGATACTTCTCCACTGTCTTGACGACGAGTTTCCCGAGGTTCGCACACAGGCGTTGAAGTGCTTTGAGACGCTCACTCCGCGTCTTGGCGGCTACGTGGTATCTGTGGTGGCCGCCTTGAGCAAGAAGAAGCCCGAGAAAATCTCCATCACCTCCACCATCTACACCATGGCGATCCATAACGTTCTGAAGAATTTCGTTGCCAATGAGTCTGTGGCGCGCGACGTGGCGAACTGCGTGCTGGGCGAGGTGTTTGGCGTGGGGACCGCTGCGTTCTACACCACCATAGACTACATTGAGATCGTGACCGACCTCATTGAATATCTGGGCAATTACCTGACTACTGCCCAGCTGAACAACATAGCCGAGCTGCTGGCCAAGGCCTGCTACGGCGCGGACATAGTGATTGCAAAAAAGTCTGTTTTGGCCCTTGGACTGGTGGCTAGAAACTTCACCTCTGTCGACCAGCTGCAAAAGCTCGTTTCCCTGGTCAATGAAACCGCTACACACAAACAGCAGGACACCACACTGAAGGTGCTGAGCAATCTTGTGCGCTCAAACGCCAAGCTGATGGCCCAGATCGTCCAGCAGGTGCACCCGACTGTGCTCGACGGACTGTATCTGGATACTCTGGGCGAGCCCGACGACGACTTCGACGCCCAGCAGGAGACGGAGGAGACCCGTACCGAGGCGCTCGGATGCCTGGTGGCCATGTTCGAGTTTCTGCCGATGGAAGAGTACGTTTCTGGCTCGCTGGAACTGGCTGCGCGCTTTATTGGCTACAATCCGTATAAAGACGACGCAGAGGAGGAGCTGGAGGACGAGGACGAGTACGAACTTTCTGATCTTGACGACGACGACGACGACGAGGGGTCTGGGCTGTCGTGGAAGCTGCGTCGCGAATCGGCAAGACTCGTCAGTGTTATCCTCGAGAAACACCCGTTGGCTCTCACGACGGTTTTCCAATCGGTCTTCGAGCCTCTCTTGTGCCAGCTGCAGGACGACAACGGGGCTGTTGTTTCGGAGGCGCTACGCACGCTCACCAAAATCTTCCGCTTCAGTGTCCAGGACGGGCCGTACTACACGTTGAAATTCTTTAACTCTCTGAACGACTATGCGAGCGGCCGTCGGGGATCGGACGTCAGCATGCAGAGCGACGAGGACCCGTCCGTGTATCTGGGCAGCAAGAGTGCGCACATCTGCGAGTCGTTCAGCAAACTGCTTGTGGCCAAGAACTCGACGAAACTCTCGTTGCTGCACGACTTCTTTGTGGAGTTTTCGAATGCGACAGACGGCTGCGAGTCCGAATGGACGCCGGCTCTGATGAACAAGCTACTGGACTTGAGAGAATCCAGCATCACGTCTGAGGTGATCAAGTTTTATACTGCTGTTCTGAGAAAGTATTCTCTGGCAGACCTCGGAAGCAGCTCCCAGAGAATCATTGCCGATATTGTTGGCTGCGTGGCATCCTCGTCCAATCACGAGCTCGTGCTGGAGGCTCTGGGATTACTCACAGACGTGCTCGAGCACGAGCCGGGCGCACAGCTCCCGAGCGTCGAAACGGCACTTATAGAAAAAGCCTCCAACAAGAACTACTCGACCGAGATCCGGCAGAAAGCGCTCGTGTGTCTGTGCTCGCTGGTCACCAAATCGGAGGTTTCCGATTTGCAAACGGCGCTGAAAGTGTTTGTGGACACCATAACGATCGAATTCCTGGTGGCCGTGGATCTGCAGTGTATTGAGACTATAGTTTCTCGCATTTCGCAAAACCTCTCCAGCGACTGGTATCATCCAATCATTTTGCAGCTGGTGGAGTATCTCACGATTTCTGAGCTCCAGGCGCAGAGCTTGAACACGCTGGCCAGCCTGTCAGCCAACCTGGACGAGAAGGAGGGTCTCCTGGTTTTCGACCGCGTTGTTGCGGCCAGTGAAGCCGGCAAAATCGCTCCAGAAAATACTGTGCGCGTGTGCAAGATCTTGAGCGTGCTGGCTACCAAGATGGCCGTTCCGGACGTCGACCGACTCATCGGATTGCTCGTGCAGTTCTCTAGAGCCCCTAGCTTCGACCAGGACACACTGGCCGAGCTAACCAACGCCATACTGGGCCAAAAACCGGCCAAGCAGTTTATTGAGGTTGTGCTGCAGCACGGCACCCATAGCGACCCAAACGTGTCCAAGATCCTGGGTTTGGTGAGCGTGAGTGACAAGAACTTTGCCTCTATTGACGAGACGCTACGGAACCTGAACAACAGCGAAAACGTGCTGTTTTCGATCACGTTCCTGGACCAGGTGTCCAAATCCATGGATCTGGACGTTGGACTGGCGCCGTTTGTGCGCCATCTCAATGGGGACGACGAGATTAAGAACGCCGCCATCTCAGCGATCGCCACTATTGTCTCACGCAACCCAGACAAATATCTGGACGAGTTGACAAAGCAGCTTGAGTTGGGGGCCACGGTTCCCTTGCTGCAGGCACTAAAAACCGCTTTACAGAAAATCAATCTCGACACGGCGTCGTCCAGACATCTATTCGACATGCTACTCAAATCCGAGCTTGGAAAGAGCGACGCCGTGGAAGCAGCCGCCGGAATAGTAGCGCTTCTTGCAGTCCACGGCTCGCTGCTGCCGGACATGTGCTCCATTCTGTCGGCCGGCCCGTCACGGACACAAAAGCTGGTGCTGGGGTCCACCACCAAACACGTGCTTGTGGACCCATCGCTGGAGTCAGACTTGATCTTACTGTCCAGGTATCTTGAGCTTACGTCGGCCGAAGAGTACATTTTCAGTGCAGACCTGGAACTCAAGCAACTCGGGGTTTCTAATCTCATCTTCGCCCTGCACAAAAAGCCCCTGGTTGCTCTTCCGCTGGTCTCCAAGATCATGCCGCGCGTGCTGGAAACAGAGCTCGAGCAGAAGAAAGAGTACGTTGAGGTGGTCCGGATCGGTCCTTTCAAACACAAGCTGGACAACGGCCTGAACTACAGAAAGGGGCTGTACGAGATGGTGTACACGCTGCTGACCACTCTTGAGACCAGCCCGCAGTTTTTGGTGATCAGCCAGATCGACTGGAGCCTGGTTTTCGAGAGGTTTGTGGCCAGGGCGTTCAAGGACGACCCAACGGTCATTTTCATCTGTCTGCTGACGCTCATCAAGATTATCAACCTGAAACCGACGATTTTCGCTGGAAATCAGACGCTCGAAAATTTCGTCGCGGCATGTTCGAAGGTGCTGGACAAGAAACTCAAGGACGACGCTCCGAAGCAGGAGCTCGAGAAACGCAACGACACCGTGCGGGCCGTCCTCAGATGCTGCAAAAAAATCAACACCATGGTGGAGTCCGGCCAGCTGAAGCTGGACAGCTACTCGAGCTGGTCGAACTTTGTCAGCGCATTAAAAACCAAGTACCCTATCTTCGACGTTGATGAGTGACCATATATACGTTCAGTAGCCAAAACACTCCAGACCTTTGTCGAAACCCTGCTCCCATTCCCAGATAAAGTTGCTGTTTCCGCGTGAGGCAGCGTGCTGCTGCCGTCTGAGCGACTTCCACGCTGCTCTGCGGCCGATCCGGGAGTTGTCGAACTTCGCAAACTCCACGCTGTCGCCCCAGGCCGTCTCGAAACCTTCTCTGTACCGCCAGTGCTCGTACTTCTCGTTTGGATTCTGCCGGTTCCAGTACTCCTCGTGCGCCCTGAGGTTCTCGCCGAGCCGCCTGTTTTTCTCGTCCTCCGACGGAATCTGCGGCTCCGAGCTCCGCGACGGGATGCACCCGGCCTCCACCATCGGCCTGAACCCCCACTCGCCGCCCTCTCCGTGCTCAAACTTGAACGTCCAGAAATAGAAGCCAAAACCGGCACGTTCTCTGAACAGCCGTGCCTGCTCATTGCCAAAGCGACGCACACAGGCCTCTCTGTCGAAGCGTCCCTTGCACCACGACGAATTGTCCAGTACACACGAATACTCGCCTATCATAAAGTCTGCCGGACCAGAGAGATTGGTGAGCACCGAACCGGACAGGTCGTTGATGATCTGGTCCACCCCCTTATTTTTGTCCTCGTCGCTGAAACATCTGTACACATGGTGGTCGATAACGATCCCGGGATCTGTGCCGGGCTTGGTGTGGCCGTTCACAAACTTCACCCATTGGTCCGGCCACCAGCCGTCGCTGATGACAACGGGGATGTCGGGGTTGACAGAGCGGACGGCTCGGATGGCCTCGAAGTAATATTTTTTCTGGCCCATGGCCTCGTCAAAATCAGACTCGTTCACCACCTGCAGAGCACACACGTTTTCAAAGGAGGCCAGGTCGGAAGCTATGAACCTGACAATCGCAACGGCCTTGTCGACGGCCTTGGCACTGCCCCAGAACCCTGCCCTCTCAAAACGCTCTCCGGAGTGTCCTCCGGTGTTGGCTCCCTTCGGCAGAGCATGCAGATCCACAACGACGGAAATGTTGTGGTCGGCGGCCTTCCGGATGTACTGTTTGTAGATTGTCCAGGCGTTTTGGTAGACTGCACTCACAGAGTCGAACGACGTGCCGCTGTTGAATTGTCGAGGGTCGACTGCCCAGTAGCCGATTGGTAGCCGGACAGACTGCACGCCCTTGGCCTTGAGCCACTTCCAGTCGTTGTCCGTGCAGTAGCGGGTCCAATGGGCTTCAAAAAGCTTCCGTGTCTCCTCGACGCCCTTCTGCTGCACGTTCATCTTCACAGCGTCCAGTTCGTACTCGGTGTTGCCAAAGGGACTGTCGAAGATGTACTTCTCGAGCACAAACACGGAGCCGAAGTTCACGCCAAAGTTGTGACGGTATAGGTAAACTGTTCTGCGGTCTACTTGCGACGGGGCGGGGACCGCCGGGAGGTCCGACGAGAGCTTGTTCTTGAGCTTGTCAAACATACGGAAATTCTGTGTTTTATTGCTATATCGGTTTACCGGGGTGGAGCTTCCCCACGTGCTCGACGCTCACGTGATCCACCTCGTCGGAGCGGGCCGAGGCGGCGGCGGAGAGCAGCAGGGGCCGTTCTGGCGGCTGGCGTCCCGTGACGACGCGGAAGATCTTGACGGCAACGTCGCGGCTCTCCCAGAGCGGGTAGAAGATGATAAAGCACGCGGCCAGCACCAGCCAGATCATGATTACCACGATCCACGCGCGGAAAAAGTTCCTGCTGTAGATGTACTTCTGGCCGTACATTGGCATGGGGACAAGGAAGATCACGATGACGAAGAACGCCCACGACACGACCTGTGCGACCGTCGAGGATCTCTTCAGCTCCTTGGCGGAGTCCTTTTCGCCGACTTCCATGGCCTTTGCTTCCTGTACGGTAGCGTCGTCTCCGGCGACGAAGTTTGAGTCCAGCGTGCCGAAATCGTAGTCCTCTGCGGCAGGCCGAAGGTAGGAGATGGCCACAATGAAGATCAGCGAGCCAAAGAGCCCAACAAAGTTGCCGACCGCGCACGAGTACTGCTCGCCAAGCGTGTCTTTATTGACGGCTCCGTAGAACGACTTGGCCGAGGAGCACCAGCCGATGATGGCGATAACCGTGGCAAGCGGCGGGCCGACGACCACGCTCAGCGGCGTCATCTTTTTCCAGAACAAGGTGAGCACAAACGCGAACACGCCGGGCCCCAGCGCAATGCCGATAAATGTGATGATCCACGAGATGGTGATCCCGATGTAGTTGAACAGCACCGTGAGCGCGCCCATGGCGATGGCAAAGACCGTCACACACAGGTGCGACACCCTGATCAGCTGTTTTCCGGACGCGGCCGGGTTGATGTAGGCTCTGTATACGTCGTAGGTGACGACGGACGAGAAGCCGATCAGCTCGGCGCTGGTGGCAGACGTGGCTGCGAGCCACACCATCAGCATGCCGGCAGCGGCTCCGGACCGGCCCAGGATCTGGTACATGCCGTACAGCATCGGGATGCCCTCGCTGACGAGCTCGGCCGGGATTGGGTCAGGGTACGTTGGCGAGGAGGTGTCGTGCATCAGCGCGAGCGCAGACAGGGCTGTGCACGAGGAGAGCGCGAGCGGGATGATCAGCCAGCACAGGCCGCCGAAAAAGTAGCCCCACATGCTGCTGCGCGGCGACGCGGCGAGCGCCTTCTGGCTGTAGCTGGGGTCGGTGAAGACGGTGGAAAAGCCGCCCACGACGATGTTCCAGCCGTTGAACAGCGCCGTCTTGTTCGTCCACGTCAGATAGCTGCCCTTGTACCCGGCAGAAGGGTTGGTTCTCGCCGTCTCCTGGAGCAGCTCGTACATCTTGTCGATGGAGCCGATCTTGCTGCTGTGGGCGTACGTGGTGAACAGCGTGACGGCGATCACCACGTAGATGATCACCGTGTGTATCCAGTCCGACAGAAACGTCGATTTCAGTCCGCCTGTCACGGTGTACGCCCAGACACCGAGCGGGAGCAGCATGGCAGCTGCAACCACGTGCATGCCGGTGATCACGCTGAAGGCCTGGCACCCGCCGAGCAGCAGCATCGCCGAGATGATCACGTTGGTACCCATGCCGTAGAACAGACACACCCAGTGAGCCGCGCGTCCGAAACGCGCCCGCACAATCTCCAGCACCGTGTGTGCTCCCGGGGCCTTGCGCTTTATTTCCAGGGCAACCACAGAAAAAAAAGTTATCTGGATGGTGAACGCAAACGCGTACCACGCACCAGGGATGCCGTACTGATAGGTCATGCCAGAGCTAGTGAGTACGGTGCCTCGGCCAGGTCCAGGACGATACGACGGCCGAGGCGATAAGGCCGGTCTTGACGTTTCTGGAGGCAGTGGTGAAGTGCTCCGAGTCCTGCACCTCGCCGGCGTATTTTTCCAGTGCCTTGGTGATGCCGATCATGAGGGCGGCGAAAACGGCTCCCAGAGCCAGAATGTAGCAGTATCCGTAAGCCTGTTCGAGAATTGGTTGAACCATTGTAGTTTTCGAGGCACAGAGGGGCCCAATTGGGACTCTTATATAGCATCGCTGAGACGTTGGTGGCAGAGAGTAGAGCCCATCTTTTGCTCTGCCGTTCTGCCTCTGTTATCTCTCGTGCCCGCCCGCTAATCAATTCCGATCTTTCGCGAGCGGGCTATCTGAAGAGCGGATCGAGTTTCGCTGTTGTTCAGCCTTATCGATTTCCGGTTGCGGTAATTTTTTCGTATCAGATGAAGCATGATTGCTCCTGCATTGTACGCTCTGCGGCGCGAACACGGCGAGACGAGCGGCGGCTCGAGCGGCGAGACTGTGCGCCGTATAATGCGGCGACCGTCTTTGCGCAGCCTGGCAGTCGCGTGCTGCCAGAATTAAATAGCTATCTCTGCCACTGTAGCCAGGCATGAGTAGCAAATACGGTAACCTAGTGGAAACTCTCGTCACCATCGACCTGGAACGGCCAGCCTGGGAGCAGGAGGGCATGCACAACAGATGGCATCCCGACATCCCCTGCTACAAGAAAATCAAACAGAACAGGGCGTACAAAATCGAATGCTACGACTGGACAGGAGGCCAGATCGGGAACAACGACTCTGCGGACGACATCAAGTATTGCGACCTTACGAAAATCCACTATCTGTCTGGCCCGTTTGAGGTGGAAGACGCTGAGAAGGGCGACGTTCTGGTGGTGGAAATCCAGGACGTCCAGCCTCTCGAAAGACAGCCATGGGGATACTGCGGAATCTTCGCCAAGGAGAACGGAGGCGGGTTTCTGGACAAGCACTATCCCAAAGCTGCCAAGGCGGTGTTCGACTTCGAGGGCATCCACTGCTCCTCAAGACACATCGCCGGCGTCCGGTTTGCCGGCCTTGTCCATCCAGGAATCATTGGAACCGCTCCGAGCCACGAGATCCTCGCAGAGTGGACCAGGAGAGAGACAGAACTCGTGGAGTCCAACCCGGACGCCGACTTCGTGATGGCCAACCTGCCAACGGGACACGGTGCCTATGCGGGAGCTTGCGCCTCGGAACTGCAGTCCAAACTTGCATGCGGGGGAAGAACTATCCCTGGCCGTCCTGAAAACGGTGGCAACTGCGATATCAAGAACCTGTCGCGCGGGTCTAAGGTGTACCTGCCAGTTAACGTCGACGGAGCCAAGCTGAGTGTCGGAGACTTGCATTTCTCCCAAGGAGACGGCGAAATTTCGTTTTGCGGAGCGATCGAGATGTGCGGCTCCATCACGCTGAAATGCTCTGTTCTTAAAAAGGGCATGTTCAAGCTCAACATGAAAAGTCCGATGTACCTGCCTGGCCCGGTCGAGAACCACTACGGCCCGGGCAGATACCTCACGTTCGAAGGCTTTTCTGTCGACGAGGACGGCAAGCAGCTGTGTCTGGACACGACGGTGGCGTACAGACAGACGTGTCTTAGAGCAATCGAGTATCTCAGAAGATACGGCTACAACGACTATCAGGTCTATCTGCTGCTGTCCTGTGCACCAATCCAGGGCCACATTGCGGGAATCGTCGACGTGCCAAACTCGTGCACCACCATTGGCCTGCCCATGGATATTTTCGTGTTTGATATTTCTCCAGAAAAAGATGTCGTCAGACGCGATCTTGGAAACTGCGCTTTTGCCAAAGACGACCTCGAAAAGGGTTTTCCGTTGTGCGACGAGCTGCCAAACTTCCTCCTGGACAGTATCACTAAATAGCTCTTCTATCGATCGAACGTCAAGTACCAGTATGATCCTGCCCAATAACCGCCGCTTCGCTCGACCACCGCCTTTTTCGCAACCAGCCAGTCGAGAACCAGCTTCAGCTCGAACGGCTCGTACAAAGGACTAAACCGCAGACACAGCAGACGGAACGTCACGCCGGGCCTGAAAACTATGCATCGCAAAAGCGAGCACACCGTCTTGTACCAGATTTCCACGTTGAGATCCCCGTTGAGGTCGATCCAGAGACGCGAGCACGGCGACCCGCTTGGCGGAGCCACCGCCTTCAGATCTATCGCCGTGTGCATGTCGTGCAAAATAAAGTCGCTCTCGAGCTTCGTCTTGTCCTGGCTCTTGGTGGAGTAGTTGTCGATTAGCATGGGCGGGCTCTGGTCGATTCTCGTAACCTTGATTTCCGCCTGGGCCATCATATTGATCAAGGGAGCAAAACAGCTATCTGGAGACAGCGGAGACAGAATGACTCCCTTGTTGTTCAGGGTGGCCGTTTCCATCATCTCCACAAACCCGGCACATTGGTCGAAAAAGGCCCGTGTGAACTTCCAGTCAATCAGAAACATGATCTTCTCGGTCAGCGTGAACTTGATCGGCGAGTCCTCGCCCAAATAGGCAATCACCTTGTCATCCTCCAACTCCGCCAGAGCCTTTGCATAGACATCCTTTTCCGTAGAAGAAAACACCTTTTTGGCCTCCGTAGACGAGAACTTGTCTGGTCCCGTCGCAAACAGGGCCTTGAGCTTGGTCTTTGCTTCCTCAACGCCGCTCGGCTCACGACTCGGCTCCTCAGAAACTAGCGGATACGCGAACATGGCCCGAGCACACTGCTCCTCGCGCTCTATGATAGAAGTGCCTTCTTTGAAAACATCGAGTCCACGCAGATCAGTATCGGGCCGCCACCGTTGCTCCTTGAAGTTTTCCTGGTAGTTGCGGTAAAGAACCACATCGTGAGTATTTTCAAACGAGTCTGCATCCACAGACTTCCAGAGAGAAATCATCCGGCTCAGATCGTAGTCCAGCAGCTCGTCCTCGCCAATATCACCGTTCGTGATGGCTGACATCAAAATTCTCTCCCACGTCTTCCTGGACAGCTGTAAAGCCCTAATTCCAACCATTCGTTTGTGGCGAGGCCACTGTCGTCTCAAAACCTCCGAAGTGTACCTGTCCTGGAACAGAGCAGAAACCTTGGTCCAATCGATGGTGTTGGCCGGCGACAGCGATTGCGAGATGATGATTGCACGGATCAGCAGCATGACGTCCTTGCTGCTCAGACGGGTGTTGTTCCGGGCACGTTTCGTTGGCGCCGTCGAGGACGACTGCGTCTTCTGACGTGTGGAGACTTTCTTCCTCTTTCTCGATTCCATCAGCGGAGCAAGCAGGTCCTCGTCGTTGGAGGCACGCGGCCGCTTTTTCTTAGAGTCAGGTGGCCTTTCTGCCGCGCGGAGACGCGCCTCCACTCTTTTTGCGGTGTCAAGACCTTTTTTCTGGTTTGATTTGCGAAGCTGCGACAAGAGCTGAGACGGCATTTCGAAAAAGTGCGAATCGTTGGCCTTGAATACGGGCAGCGTAGGAGCCGAGCTCAGCCGAGGGTTGACCGACGCGGATTTGGAGCTGACGGAATGGGCGATGGCGTCGAGGTCGTCCTGCGACGGCTTGTTTGCCACGGAACAGAGGACTGTGTGCGTGAAGGAGCGAATGGAGCTCCGCACCTCTTTTACCGTGATCAAATTCTGTCTTTGCAGCACGGCGGCGTCTTTCTTGACAGTCCGGCGGTCAACAAGATAGTTCACGTTCAGAGCGTCAGACAATTTTTTCGTGAGCTCCATGTTGAGAGCAATGCATCTGCTCTCGTCGATAATCTGGAGCAGTACAGAACGTCGCCTGCTGGGGCCGAAATCAATATCGGCATCCAGAGCCTTGGGGATGTGCTCCTCCACCTTTGGCACAAATTTTGCAGGACTCTCAACACGGCCCTTATACTCGTCAAAGTGTCCTCCTCTAACCAGCTTTGGCTGGCCAATACGCTGTATTTTCTTCGATACAGCAATCTTCAGCGTCTCGCCAATAACCAGCTGCTTTATCTTGCTCTGTTTGGAAACGAGACTCTTCAAAACGGGCCCGGAGTAGCCAAACCAGCAAAATTTGAACGATTTGTCTGGGAAGAAAACGAGCGAAACACGTTTTGGGAACGGGTCAATGTAGTGGCCAGCGCTTATCTCTGCTATGGTCTGCGTATTCTCCTCTGTTTTTGCAAACTCCAGCGGCGCTTCGTCAACTTGCTGGCCCTGTCTTTTCAGGTACTCAGACTGGATCATGTGGCAATAGTAGCGGGCCTTGCCCTCGTGATGCAGATAGCGTATCACGGCATTCGGTTCAGGAACAGGATTGTCAAAAACGTAGGAGCCAATGTAGTTGCTAAACGACTTCACAGAGAGGCTTCCAGTGATGCATGTGTTGAGTTTCTTGGTGGAAATGCCTGGGCTGCTCTTCACAGTGTCGAAAATCTGGTTTTGCAGAGGAAAGAACGGGTTGTATGTGGGGGTGTCGTCCGTGCTGCTTTCAAAAACCGTGCCAAAAAGCTCGTCCTGGTCCTCCTCGCGATCTTGGCCCAGCGACGCCAGCTCAGACTTCAGCTCCTGGCGTGCAGCCTGTGTTTGTGGAAGCTCTTTGAGAAACTGCAGCCCCACGAACTTGCGTCCCGACGACTCGTGCTCGACGTTTATCTTACAAGCATAGCCCAGCACCACCAGGTTGCGGATCGCCTTGGCCAGCATACGGCGTTCTTTCTTCGAGGTCAGACGCAGCTCCCGTGCCAGGTCGGACGGAACACGAACACCGTTCGGGGCTTCCTGCAGAGACTTCATCACAACGCCCATGAGCTCGAAGCTGGTCCGCAGATTTGCAAATGAAAACTGCTTCTCGTACTTGGTGCTCACAATGACGTACGAGTTGGCAGAGTCGATGACTGCAGGAAACTTCTTCACCACGCCAAGGTCTTCCAGAGTCTGCAGTCGGGACGTCAGACTGCGCCGGTCCTGGCCAGACTGCCTAATGAGCTCCATGGACGTGATGCCGGCTTCCTTGGCCTTCGTAATGTAGCGCAATAATTCGTACGGAAAATAGCCCAGGTTGTTATTTTCTTTCTTGACCCCTAGCAAAAACAAAGACTGTCTGTCATCCGTGACGCCGATACGCAGCTTGTCCTCGCCATACTCGTCCACAAGGTCCACAAGACTCGTGCTCTTGTCAACCGTCTCTGTTTGGTAGGTTGTCTTGCCGCTCTTCTCCTTGCTGGTGGACGTGACAATGTACACCAGCAGGTCGTTCTCCTGCACGAGCCAGCTCCAGACAAGGGTCTTCTCAAACGCCCCAAACCGCGGGAACTTGCCCTTGATCTCCTCCCAGACCTCGGCAACGCTCAATCCCGTCTCTTCCACACAGAGACGGTCCAAAACGTCGTCCACAACCTTATCTGGGGAAGTGACAGACATGTAAATAAAAAAATATTTATTTGTGCATCTACCATTTATTGCTATCGGAAGAACAGTCGCCATTAATTATGACCGTTAATTCAGCGGACGCAGTGCCTGCCTGCCAGCTCGTCTAGCGCATTATCTACTAGAAACTGCCAGATTTGTTCAGCCAGTATTCCCGTCGAGCTGCCTTGTCCAGCTTCGACGTGCTGTGCTTTTCCTGTTCGCTGTCGCTCGCAGCGCTGTTCGAGGAAACTTCGCTTTCCCCGTCGTTCAGCCCCATCAGCTTGTCGACATCCTTCTTCTCCTCCGGCTGCTTGCTCTGGGATTTCTCGTATAACTGCTCCAGATGCTTCTCGTACTCAGACTCCGAGTCCGAGTCAGATATCATCGTGTACTGCTCGCTCGGCAGGGGCGGCAGCGACGCCGCGCGACTGGACTCTCCGCTCACAAACGCAAGTGCCTCGTTCTGCACAAGCTCACGGGCGTCCTCAAAATCTCTCTGTTTTCCCTTGTACTTGATAATGTCTCCCAGAACAGACTGTCCCAGTCTTTCTTTGTATGTGGCCTGGTTCATCTCGTAGCACTTGTTCACCAGAAGCTCAAAAGCTCCCCCGAACGCACGCTTGATATCCCGCAGATTGAAGGTGCCGCGCGAGATGTTGTTGCCCGGATCGTGCGGGTCCTGGATAGCCAAAGTGAACGGGTTTCTATTCTGAAATGCTGGGTTCGAGTCCTTCGGAACGTAGTACGGGTCTCCGTCCTCATCAAACGCGATCGCTGTGTTGTCGTAGCCGAAATTGTAGCCGTACAACTCGAAGAACTCGATAAGAAGCACACCCAGATTTTCAAGCGGGTCTATAGATTTGGTGGCCACCCTCGGATGCAGTTTCAGAAAAGACCTCACCAGACATATCGTCGCAAAGCCACCAAGACCGCCAGTGTGCACAACGTTCAGTTTCCGCACAGATAAAAACTGTTTCACGATCAGCACGAGCTCGCGCAGACCGGGAGTGTCTTTGAGCCATGAAATGATGAGTTCTGCCGCTCTGATGCCGTTGGTCCGCTCAAAGGAGATGTCAATGTGGATCTTCGTGGCAGGGTCCACAAACTTGATGATGGGCACCTTCGCCTTGGCAATGGCCTCCACATTCACTCCCAGCTTGTGGTTTCGTATGTACGACGAGAGCTGGTACAGAGACGATCGGTTGTCGTACTTGTTGTTGCGGGCCTTGGAGACCACCACCATGTCGATATCGGAGCCAGGAAGATACAGGTCAGTGGCAAAAGACCCGAAACAGTGCACCTCCGCGTCGGGCCACATTCCCGTGATGCAGTCTCGGAGTTTTCCCACGGTGTTATTACGGGCCTTGATTTCCTCCGCGGACGGAGAAATGTACTTGATGAAATCCTTGATCTCCATTGTCAGCCAGTCGCTGATCTCTATTTGTCGCGAGTGGTCATTATTGCGGATCCACGGATATTTGGGATTGAAATTCCCGGCCTTGTACTCGGCCGACTTTGTATGGTACACGGTTTCGTCATTGCTCAGGTACTCGTTCTCGCTATCGGAGATTTTCGGCGACCCCTGCTGGTCGAACTCCTCGTTTTCGTCTCCTGACGACGTCTCAAATCCGATGAAGTCCTGGTTCTCCAGCACGGCATCTCCAGGAGCAGAGTCTGCTGAGTTTTCTTGTTTGAGCGGTTTCTGTTTTTTGGCTGGAGGCTCCTCGTTTTCGCTATCGCTGGGCGACGATACCATTACCAAATCGTCGCCGGCGTCGTCTAGCTTCTCGTACGAGTTTTCGGCCCGCACAAAGAGCGCTTTCGAAGGCCCCAGTTTTCGCTTGGACATGTATCTAAATTTTTTTTTTTTTTTTGAGAAAAAATATGGGGGCTACGACTCCCTAGAGGAGCGATGAGCAGAGCCGCACGGGCGAATGCGCCTGGAGCTGAGCGCCTAGTCACTGGGCGGCACAGTAAACGCCATTGCAAAGAGGAGTCGGCACTTCTATTGCCAAAATCCGCAAAACGTCTCATCCATCCAGCCCATTTGGGACTGCTAGATAATTAGTTTGTATTTTCCATAAATTATTTTTTATTTCAGTGGCAAACATGGCGGACAGATACTCGTTTTCGTTGACCACGTTTTCGCCAAGGTAAGTTGCACCGGCCGGAACACTAACACTTCAGCGGAAAGCTAAAGCAAATTGAGCACGCCCTGGCGGCAGTCAAGCAGGGAGTCACGTCTCTAGGCATCAAGGCCACGAACGGCATTGTGCTGGCCACAGAGCGCAAATCGACGTCTGTGCTGGTCCAGGCGGACTTTGTCGACAAGATCGTGCAAGTCACGCCGGACATCGGCATGACGTACGCGGGAATGGGTCCCGATTTCAGAGTTCTCACAGACAAGTCCAGAAAAGTGTCGCACACAAACTACAAGAGAGTATACAACGAATACCCACCGACCAAGATCCTGGTGTCTGAGGTGGCGAAGGTCATGCAGGACGCGACCCAGAGCGCTGGAGTGCGTCCCTACGGCGTCTCGCTGCTGCTGGGGGGCTACGACGACAACAGCGGGTTCATGCTGTACCAGGTGGATCCGTCGGGGTCGTACTTCCCGTGGAAGGCCACGGCCATTGGCAAGGGCTCGAACGCGGCCAAGACGTTTCTGGAGAAACGGTGGAACGAGGAGCTGGAGCTCGAGGACGCCATCCACATTGCGCTGCTGACACTCAAGGAGAGCATCGAGGGCGAGATGAACGGCGACACCGTCGAGATCGCCGTGATCGGCGCGGAGAACGACGACCAGCTCGGTTTCCGGGGCGCCGCCGGAGTGCACGGCCCCAGATTCAGAAAGCTGTCGCCAAAGGAGATCAACGATAGATTGGAAACTCTGTAGTGAAAAATGTGTGGCCAGTAATTTTCGAGCTTTATTTTTATTTTCTTTGTGATGTCGAGATACGCCCAAGCGTTTATAGATTTTGTCAACGCGTCGCCAACTCCGTACCACGTGGTCGACACTGTGAAGAAGAAGCTCCAGCAGGCCGGCTTTGAGGAGCTGTCTGAGCGCAACAATTGGGACAGAACAATCGAGAGGGGATCTAAGTACTATGTGACCAGAAACGGCTCCTCAATTATTGCCTTTACGGTGGGAGGCGCATACCAGCCCGGAAACGGTGTTTCCATCGTTGGGGGGCACACGGACTCGCCAGTTCTGCGCATCAAGCCGATTTCCGACCAGAGAAAAGAGGGCTACATCCAAGTCGGCGTTGAAACGTACGGCGGAGGAATTTGGCACACCTGGTTCGACAGAGACCTGAGCGTGGCAGGCCGCGTTTTTGTGAACGAGAACGGCAAGTACGTGCCGAAGCTGGTCAAGATCCGCAAGCCGATCTTGAGAATACCCACTCTCGCTATCCATCTCACCAAGGAGAGATACACCAAGTTCGAGTTCAACAAGGAGACACAGTTCAAGCCGATCGCGGGCCAGTGCCAGGAACAACCCAAGGACGAGGCTGGCTGTTGCGGAGGCGAGCCGCTCAGCGAGGACGAATACCAGTCGCTAAAGAGCGTCGTCCAGAGACACAGCAAGGAGCTGCTCGATCTAATTGCGGCAGAGCTGTCTGTGGACGTGGCGCAGATCGAGGACTTTGAGCTGATACTCTACGACACGCAGCAGTCGACGATCGGCGGTCTCAACGACGAGTTCATCTTCAGCCCGCGGCTCGATAACCAGGTCACGTGCTACTGTGCTGCCCAGGGGCTCATCAACTCTGTCGAGGGTCTGGGTAGCCAGGAGGGAATTCAGATGATCTCGCTGTTCGACCACGAGGAGATCGGCTCGTTGTCGGCCCAGGGCGCCGACTCGTCGTTCTTGCCCAACGTCCTGGAGAGGCTGACGCGACTGACGGGCCTGACAGGCGACAAGAACGACCACTCGTCGTGTTTCCTGGAGACGATGGCGAAGTCGTTCATTCTGTCCTCGGACATGGCCCACGGCGTGCACCCTAACTACACAGAGAACTACGAGAGTCTCAACAAGCCGCAGCTCAACAGGGGCCCGGTGATCAAGATCAACGCCAACCAGCGGTATGTCACGAACTCGCCGGGAATTGTGCTGCTGAAGAAGGTTGCCGACCTCGCGAAGGTGCCGCTGCAGCTGTTTGTCGTGAGAAATGACTCTCCGTGCGGATCGACGATCGGCCCGATGGTGAGTGCCAAGCTTGGAGTGCGCACGCTCGACCTCGGCAATCCGCAGCTGAGTATGCATTCGATCCGTGAGACGTGCGGCTCGCACGACATCGCGAAGCTCGTGCTTCTGTTTGAGAGCTTTTTCGAGCACTTCTACCACCTCGAGCAGAGAATAGAGGTGAACTAAGTAGAGAGAATAAGGCAGGACGGACCGGAAACTTGTAATTTTTTTCTGGCGGAAACAGGCGAGTAATCTCAGGTGTCCAATATTTCCGGTTTAGCCTCTGTTTCAAATATTATGAAAACCAGTGTACTTGTTGTGCAGCTGGCGTGGGCGGCGCTGTGTTTGGCGAAAAACACGTTTCCGGCACTCATCGCGTCCAGCAAGCTGATACCCGGCCTCAGGCCGGCGCTGCCCCACAGCGAGCAGCTGCCGTTTGATCTGGGCGAGGCCACGTCTACCATCTACCGCGTGCTGGAACAGTGCACGTCGGACGCCTACATACTGATCAACCTGCCCGGACTGCGCGTAGACGACTTCCAGCACTTTGAGCGGTTCAGACACCTGCGGGAACAGCTGTCGCAGGCCAGCACGGTGGTGACCTTTCCGAATGTGCTTGTGGACGACGAGAGACTGGCAATGGACGATTTTGTGCGGTATCTGCGCATCCACTGCAACACCATCACCTACGACGTGCTGCACGAAGACGCGGCCGAGGTGCCGAAGTACCTGGACACCCGGGCCCGGACGATCCACGTCCAGCTGGGCGGTCTGACCGACGAGATGGGCGAGACCGAGCGCCTGGAAAAACTCGACGAGTACAACGAGCTGCTGCGCGAGATCATGCGCAAGCTGCCCACGCCGCGGCACACCATCCTCCTTGCGACCAACACAGCTATTCCGTACGAGGAAAAGGAGTACAAGGTGATCTATCCCGAAGACGTTCCCGAGGACCCTAAGGACCTGACTGTGAGGGATAGACGTCTTGCAAAAACCGCCTCGAACATGATTTTCCCGGACATCACCGTCTTCGACAAGACGCGGTACCTGGAGATCGAGCGCAACAACCACGGCGAGCGCGGCGACTACGGCTCGCATCCCGACGGGCTTTGGGCCAAAGACGCCTTGGAGGAGGACGACACGTGGCTGGCCAAGAAGACCAAGACGATCAAGAAGGAGAAGTCGCTCTACCGCTTCAGCGAGGACCAGAGCGAGTCGCCTGCGGTGTTCGACCGCGAGTTTCTGATCGACAACGGGCCGGTGATCGTCGGGGGGCTGTTTGCGGTGGCGACGCTGTTTGCGCTGGACATTCTGCGCGGCATAGTGCGCCAGGTGGCGGGGCTGGTCCGGGGGAAGAAACTAAAGAGGGAGTGACGGGAGAAAATACATAGGAATTTTAGTGAATGGGCAGGAAAAATAAAATAAATAAATATTCGCACTAGATCTTGTTTTTCCACAATTCTTCCATGTTTTTGCGACAGATCCGCCGGTACTCGGTGCAGATCGCGGCGGAAATCGCCAATTGCGTGCGCGAGGGCGGCCCCGTGGTCGCTCTGGAGAGCACGATCATCACGCACGGCCTGCCGTATCCCGCGAACCTCGAGATGGCCCAGAGCGTGGAGCAGCTCGTTCGAGCCCACGGCGCGGTTCCGGCGACTGTGGGGTTTGTGAACGGCGTGCCGAAGGTGGGGCTGTCCCAGGGCGAGCTCGAGGCCATGGCCCGGCCGGGCAACAAGCACAAGGTCTCCCGCAGAGACATCCCGTACGTGATGGCTCGGCAGCTGACCGGCGGGACGACAATCGCTGCGTCGATGATCCTTGCCCATCGCGCGGGCATCGACGTGTTTGCGACGGGCGGGCTGGGCGGCGTGTCGCGGCCGTTTGAGCTGATGGACGTGAGCGCAGATCTGGACGAGCTTTCCAAGACACCGGTTGCAGTGGTCTGTTCCGGGCCCAAGTCCATTCTGGACGTTGCGCGCACGATGGAGTATCTCGAGACGAAGGGCGTGCCCGTGGCCACGCTGGCAGACGGCGCGAAGACCGCCAACGTGCCAGGATTCTACACTAGAGACTCCGGCGTGGCCTCTCCGTTTGTTCTGGAGACCACGCTGGAGGCCGCGCGGCTGGTGCACAGCGGCAAGGACGCGATGCGGCTGGAGAACGGCTACGTTTTCTGCGTGCCGCCGCCCGCGCAGATCGCGCTGCCGGCAGACTACATCAACGCGGTCATTGCGCAGACACAGCAGGAGGCGGAGGAACTAGGCATCTCGGGCAAGCAGCTGACGCCGTTCATGCTCGGGCGCATCAACGAGAAGACGGACGGGCTGAGCGTGAAGTGCAACGTCGAGTTTGTGCGCAACAACGCCGTCGTGGGGGCGCAAATCGCCGCAGAGCTCGCGCAGCTGCGCAACTCTTTTCAGCCGGCACAGCAGCCTGTTCGGAGCGCGGCCGCAAACCCTGCCAGAGCGGTCGTCGTCGGGTCTGTCGCGCTGGACTCCGCCAGCACGGTCGGCGCCGTCCGTCTTCACGACTCGTGTCCCGGCACAACAGAGCACTCTGTTGGCGGCGTCGGGTTCAACGTGGCTCTTGCGGCCGCGGCCGTCGGCGGCCCCCAGAACGTGGCGCTGGTCGCGGGCCTGAACCAGGCAGACGTGGCCGGCAGAACCGTCATGGCAGCGTTTGCCGAACGCGGCCTCAGAACAGACGGGCTCGTCGACCTTGCGGGCCGCACCGCGCAGTACACGTCTGTCCACGACCACCGCGGCGAGCTCGTCATTGCGTGCGCGGACATGGCGATCGCCGAGCAGCTTGCGCCGCAGCAGGTCGTGGCGAAGCTCGAGCAGCTGGGCCCGAACTACGTGCTCATGGACACCAACGTGTCGGAGGCGGTGATGGACGCGGTTTTTGACAGCTGCAACGGCGCCACGCGGCTGATCATCGAGCCCACCAGCGGCGCAAAGGCGCGCAAGCTCGCAAACACCGCAAAGCTCGGCTGTTTCCCGGAGAATAGAGTCCATCTGATCACTCCCACGGTTTTGGAGCTGGAATCGCTATACGACGCTTTCTCCGCTGCCGGCCGGCTCGAGGCGGTCTCGTCGTGGTTCAACGTGCTGGACTCGCTCAACATCAACTCTGCGCTGCGCAACAAGCTCGAAAAACAGCCAACGGCCAGGGCATACCTCGAGAAAGGCGTGCTCCAGCAGGCGTTCCAGCTGCTACCATACTTCCCAGCTATTCTGGTGAAGGACGGCCGCAACGGCGTGGTGCTGGTGGAGATTGTGGGGTCTGAGACGGCCGAGGGCTCGCATTCCGCTGCGTTCAGCGTGCTCCACCGCGGCCGCAACGGACTCGGCGTGCTCGTGAGCCACTACCCTGCGCCTAAAATAGAGCCAACGACGATAAAGAACGTCACCGGCGCGGGCGACAGCCTGGCAGGCTTCCTGCTGGCGAAGCTCGCACAGACGCGCGGGCTCCCTTTCGCAGCAGAGCGCGACGCTCTCGTGCACGGCGCCCAGCAGGCCGCCGCCGCCAGCCTGCAGACCAGCCGGGCGGTGAACTACGCGGCTCTCGCGCGAGCCCCGATTACGTAAGCACAGAAAGTAGTCGCAGTAAACATTTGATATTTTCGCTGGCAGAAAACCAGAGCCAAATGAGCATTCCCGAAGGCCGTGCAGAGACGCTGACGAGCGAGCAGGCGCAGGTGCTGAAGACCATCTGGAGGCACTATCTCCAGGCGAACGGGTACACGGTGGGCGACGAGACGGCGAAGCGCAGCAGGCACAACACGCTGAGCTCGGTGAAGTCGAGCGAGAGCGCCAAGAAAGGCCGGAAAAAGGGCCTTTTGGGGCGGTTTCGCCGCGGGCACAGCAGCAAAAAGGCCGAGCAGGAGCTCGGCGCCCATTTGAGCCACGATCTGGGCACGAAAGTGCACGAGGCGTTCCGGCCGCTGGACGCAGAGACGCGCAACGCGTTCTGGGACTTTCTGCGGCACGACACGCCGGACAACCTGCTGCTGCGGTTTGTGCGTGCGCGGAAGTGGGACGTGGACAAGTCTCTGGCTATGATTGCCAACACGATGGACTGGCGCAGGAACCAGTTCGACGTGGAGCGGGTGTTCCGCGAGGGCGAGCTGGGGATGCTGGAGGCGGGCAAGCAGGGCGTCCTGAAGCAGTTTGCGACGGGCAAGTGTGTGATCCGGGGCCAGGACAAAACGGGCCGGCCGATCGTGATTATTCGGCCGCGCTACCACTTCCCGAGCGACCAGACGGACGAGGAGGTCGAGCTGTTCACGATTTTGATCATCGAGTACGCGAGGCTGCTGATCAACGAGCCCATCGACTCGTGCTCGCTGATTTTCGACCTGACCGGGTTCAGCATGAGCAACATGGACTACACCTCGGTCAAGTTCATAATCAAGGCGTTCGAGGCGCACTACCCGGAGTCCTTGGGCGTGCTGTTCATCCACAGTGCTCCGTGGATCTTTGGAGGCATCTGGAATATCGTCAAGAACTGGCTGGACCCGGTGGTTGCGTCTAAAATCCAGTTCACGAAGAAAACAGAGGACCTGTTTGCCGTCATTGACAGGGCGCACGTTCCAAAGGACCTGGGCGGCGACGACGACTTCGAATGGAAGTATCTGGAGCCGACGAAAGAGGCCAACGGCAAGCTGCACACGGACCAGAAAGAGAAAGAGGAGCTAGAGCACGAAAGACACGAGCTGGTGGAGCAGTTCATTAATAAAACCATCGAGTGGATCGAGTGCACCGACAAGGACAGAGACCGCCACCTCATGGCCGACAGACTGGCCTTGGGCAGACAGCTGTCGGATAACTACAAGAAACTGGACGGCTACATCCGCAACCGCGGAATATACGACCGTCTGGGCTACATAAAGTTTGAGTGATGGATATAAATTTTGCGAAGGCAGTTTACCAATGCGCAGAGCCGTCGCCGGCGCCCTTGGTCCACTGGCCGGCCAGGCCGACCGTTTCGGGCGACGAGGACGGCGCCGGCTTCTCCTTGTAGCTCAGTAATCTTCGTCCCCAGTTGCCCGCAGCAGCGTTGCCGGTCTCGTCTCTGCACTGCTTGAGGAACGGCAGCAGGGCGGTGCCTCCTGTTCCACGAATGTCTTTTTTTGGCGTCTTGGCCTTTGCAAGGCCAGCGCGCAGCGTGCTGGTGGCCTGGGAGCCCATGCTGCGCGCTTTCTGCGACTGGATCACGATGTAGCGCGTCACGATCTGGATATGCTTGTCTCTGAAACACTTGAGCATCGCCACACACGCGTCGTACGACAGGACAAGCTCAGAGTTCTCGTGCGCGTGCTTGGCCACGTAGTCGCTCAGAATGTTGATCTTGCCGAGATGGGCCAGGAAGTCGGCGTGCTTGCCCGGCATGTACCGTCTCATGTCTGCCATGAAGACGTTCTCGCCTGCCGAGGGAGTCTGCTCGCCCGTGGACAGGTGCTCGACGTTGAGCAGCAGGTCGAGCGCCTGGATCAGCGACGACTGCGCGTTCGAGCCGCCGCTGTACTCGCGCGGAACAGTCTCGTTGCCGTAGTAGACGCCGTTCTCGAGCCCGGCGTCCTTCATGTTTTTCCAGCCTGCCAGGTACGGCCGCAGGCGGAAGTAGAACACGTGCGGGTCGCACATCTCCTCCATGCGCATCAGCACCGAGCCGAGATAGTCGATCTGCTCGGCGAGCCGCTGCAGACACTGCACGACGCGGTCCGACGAGCCCTCTCTGGCGTGTTTGATGGCGTCCAGACCTGTCGTCAAACAGGAGGCGCCCTTGTACTCGAAATAGACACTCACCAGGTAGAACCAGCTCTCGTCGAAGGACCCGGTGAACGTGGAGATGGTCTGTATGTTGTCGAGGAAATCGGCGTCGGAGTCAGGCAGAAGGTAGCAGAAGTTCCACAGACACAGCCCCGCGTACGTGGCGACGGGCGGCAGGCGCAGGTGCTCGGAAACGGCGATCCACGGCTGCGCTAGTTGTTCGGGAAGACGGTTTGTGGGCTCGGCGACTCCCCAGATGTATGCGTGGGCAAGAAAGCCCAGGACCGAGTACGCCCGCCGGAACTCGGCCTCGGAGTGCAGCTGCGACGTCGACAGCAGTGGCAGGGCGTCCACGACGGCGCGAATCCGCTTTGTCAACAGCAGGCCCGGCAAGGCCCGCACGAGTCGTTCCCACGGCTCGTAGTAGGGACCCAACGACTCCAGCGGCATCTCCTCGGGCAGGAAGCCTGTCTTTGCGGAAACGTCGTACTGGGCCAGGTCCGGCAATGGATAAGTGTAGGACATAGAAGAGCAGAGAAAAGGACAAAAAAGGTTTTTCTCCCTATTTTTTTTACCACCTCCAGTTTCCTTTTGGAGGAGTCAGCCGATTTCTGCAATTGTGACAAACAGCCCCTAAAATGCGAATGCGGCACGCAGTAGACGCTCTGAGAGTCCAGGCCCTCCAGCGCACTGAGACCCATAGCCAGATAGCCCGATCGCGCTGCCTCCCCTTTTCGGCCCACTTTTCCTCGACCCCGCCACCGTTTTGGCCGCTTATGTCAGCCCCAAACAAATATTTTTTTATTTATCATGACGTCCGACTCAGAAACAGCGGCGGCCAACCCGGCGGAGGCGCTCCGGCTGATTCCGCCAGAGCCCACGGCGGACGAGCAGTTCAGTCTCGCGCAGGTTGCGGCCGGGTGCAAGGTGTATGCTCTCAAGGACGGCGAGTGGCGGCTGGCAGAGATTCTCGCCCTCCAGCGCAAGAAGGGCAAGCCCGTGTACTACGTGCACTATGTGGAGTTCAACAAGCGACTGGACGAGTGGATCGACGAGACGAAAATCGACACGCACCGGCCGATGTATCCTCCGAAGCCGCAGAAGGACAAGAAGGACAAGAAACAGACGCGCAAGAAGGCCGTCAAGAAGACGGCGCCCAAGTCCGAGACTCCAGAGCCGCAGCGCGCCACGAGCGAGCCCAACGAGGACGAGATGGACCTGGACAACCTGAATGTGCAGGGGCTGGTGAAGGAGGGCGAGGAGCTGAGCCGTGAGGACGAGATCGAGCGGCTGCGGACGAGCGGGTCGATGGCCCAGACGTCGACGAGCGAGCTGGCGAAAATCAGGAACTTCAGCAAGGTGATCATCGGCAACCACGAGGTGGAGCCGTGGTACTTTTCGCCGTACCCGGTCGAGCTCACCGAGGAGGAGTGTCTGTATATCTGCGACTTTTCGCTATGCTACTTTGGGTCGCGCAAACAGTTCGAGCGGTTCCGCGCAAAGTGCACCCTGAGCCACCCGCCAGGAAACGAGATCTACCGCGACGACTACGTGTCGTTTTTCGAGATCGACGGCCGCAAACAGCGCACGTGGTGCCGGAACCTGTGTTTGCTGTCGAAACTGTTTCTGGACCACAAGACGCTCTACTACGACGTCGACCCGTTCCTGTTCTACTGCATGACCAGGAGAGACGAAAAGGGCCACCATTTGGTGGGATACTTCTCGAAAGAGAAGGAGAGCGCGGACAATTACAACGTCGCGTGCATTCTGACACTGCCGCAGTACCAGAGACACGGATACGGTAAACTGCTTATCCAGTTCTCGTACGAGCTGTCGAAAATCGAGGGCAAGGTCGGCTCGCCCGAGAAGCCGCTTTCTGACCTGGGTCTGCTGTCCTACAGAGCGTACTGGGCAGAAACCATCTGTGCTCTGCTGGTGGAAAACGGAACGACCGACATCAGCATCGACGAGATTTCGCAGCTCACGTCCATGACAACGACAGACATCCTGCACACGCTCCAGACGCTCAACATGCTGCGGTACTACAAGGGCCAGCATATCATCGTGCTCACCAACCAGATCCTTGAAAACTATGAAAAATTGCAGCGCAAAAAGAGGCACAAGCTGGACCCGTCGAAACTGGTCTGGAAACCGCCCGTGTTCACGGCGTCGCAGCTGCGGTTCGGGTGGTGATCAGTCCCACGGGACCGTGTGTTTCGACAGGGCGCTCGCGGCCGCCGCGCTCGGGATTTTGATTCCGCAGCAGTCGCCCCACGTCGAGTGGTCGTGGCCCGCGTGCTCGTCGTCGTTGTCTGCGTGTTCCGAAACGCCCTCGGGACACCTCAGAATGCTGCCAAAAAGGAAATGCTGCACCACGGGCAGTTTGCCCAGCACCTCTGCCTTGTACATCTTTATCATGCCCTCCTCGATCTTCGCCCACGACTTCACACCACTGATATCGTCCAGCATTGGCGAGTGCCATCTGAGCGACTCTGCGCCGGTTTTCACTTGGTTTATAAACGCAATGCACCCAAAGTATAGGTATTTGTCCTTGAACTCGTCGACGTAGTCTTTTTGGTGGATCGAAAGCGGCCGTGGCCGCGAGAACGGCGCCAGCTGCGCGGCGCCAAACAGAAACGGCAAAAAATGGTAGTCGTCCAGCCCCCACACGCCGTGCGACCCTGCCGGCTCGAGCCAGTAGAGCAGTTGCAAACGGCGCATCAGGCGGAGGTACCTGTTGAATATGCGAAGAACGAGCCATTTGAAATCTGCGGGCTGGAAAAAGCCCAGTTTGTAGAGACACAGGAGAAAACACGCAAAGTTGAGCTCGTGCCCAGAGCCGTAGTCGATCCGGGTGCGGTCGCCAAACGAGTGCATAAGATAGCACCCGAGCTCCTCCGCGTGCTCCTCGCCGACACAGCCTTGGACGAGGCCGGTGACCTTGGTGGCCAGCTCGTCGTAGAAATCGCGGAACTCGGGCTTGCCAAACCGGCTGCTCGTATCCTTGACGACGGGGTGGCTGTCGACAATGCCGTTAATTTGCTCCAGCAGCTCCAGCACCTTGCCTATGTTGTCGCCCAAAGAGTCGTCCGTGTACCCCAGTTCCAGGCCGTGCACAGACGTGGCCAGGTCCACGACAAAGCGCACCATCTCGCTGTACACGGCGCTGTCCTGGAACTTGGCCAGATCCTCGGGCGTTTTCAGCCGTTTCGCGGGCACAACCATATTATTGGCAAATTAATTTACTTGTTTCTCCTTCTCGGGCTGTGCTGATTCGCGACTATCTGCTGGCGCAGGTGCCTGAGCGCGCGGACCTGGTTTTTGGTGAGCACCATTTTCAAAAACGCTTTTGTGCTGGCGCGGAGCCAGCTATTTGTGCTCTGCGCCTTTTGTAGTTCGCTGACTTGCAGCTGTAGTCTCTGGATGTGCGCGCTGCTCTCGCGCAGTTTGAGCCCAAGCTCCTGCTGGAGCCGGCCAACGCTGAGCTCGAGCGACCGGTCCTGCAGCGCGCGGTTGTGCTGTCTGCGCATCTGTCCCAGCTTCAGACCGCTGATCTCGGCCTCCATGTCCTCCAGCCGGAGCTCCAGCGCGGACACCTCCTGCCTCGCTATCTCGGACGGGTCCACGTTCACGGCCCAGACCACCGCAAACGGCAGCAGGAAATACAAAAACCGCGTCTCGTTGCACACCAGCGCGCTCACCACCAGGACGAGCATAATTATGTGCACAATGCTCAGCCTGACGGCGCCGAACACAAAGCCGACCTTGGCGAAAACGAGCCCGATCTTCTCGCCAAACCGCTGCGGGTCCAGCGGCAGGCTGCTATAGTACAAGTATGCCAGACTGCCGGTAGCGCACAAAACAAGGAGGTTGGCGCTGAAGGGGCTGCTCAGAGAAACCCGGAGGTGGCTCTTGAGCGCGAACGAGATCAGAACTGACGTGAGCAGTAGCAGGAGATTCAGCGCGGTGCGGTCCTGCCGGCGCAGCCGGCGCGCGCGCACGGCACCCTCGTCCACACTGCTGCTGAGCGACATGGGACAGAAGCGTTGCGGGAGGTGCCCCAAAGAGGAGGCAGAACAAGGTCACGTGACCACTTGCCTGGGCTGGCGTGCCCTCGCCGTATAATGAAAAATTTTGTAGGCAAATTTATTATTATTCAAGATGGTTTTAGTTCAGGACCTGCTGCACCCAAGTGCCGCCTCTGAGGCCAAGAAGCACAAGCTCAAGACCCTCGTGCAAGAGCCAAGATCATTTTTCATGGACGTGAAGTGTCCAGGATGTTTGCAAATCACCACCGTGTTCTCCCACGCCCAAACTGCCGTGACCTGTG
This sequence comes from Ogataea haglerorum, assembly GCF_019207285.1. NCBI lineage: Eukaryota > Fungi > Ascomycota > Pichiomycetes > Pichiales > Pichiaceae > Ogataea > Ogataea haglerorum. Next base: position 92,601 of record NW_025065166.1, read on the forward strand.
ATTCGTGCACCACTGTTCTGTGTACGCCAACGGGAGGTAAGGCCAAGCTCTCTGAGGGATGTGCATTCAGAAGAAAGTAAGCAAAGCATAATAATCAGGGGGAGATGCGGATATCTATAGCTTGAAGCAATGGAATACGATTAAGAGCGTGGCGGCCGCAGTGCGCTGGCGAGTCGCGTCCAGCGACAGCATGCGCGCGCGGTAGTGCCCAGCGGTAGCGTAGTGTAGGACTGCGTAGTTGCTCGGCCTGTGCTTACGTAAGACAAAGTATCAGATCGAGAGAGCCGAGAAGCGTGTATGGAGGGGTTAGATGAGGTGCGCCTGTGAGAGCCCCATGCGGGAGGCGGCGAATGCGCGTGTTTTGTGGGATTTTCGTACACGCTCTCCTAGAGTCACCCCCACGCTAGGCGGTCTCGTAAATTTTCCTCTCGCGAAATCGACCGATCAAGTTATGGCTGACAAATTTGTCGTTCTGGACAACCCGTCTTCCCTCGCCCCCGTGGCGACACCGCGCGTGCTCACCGTGGCCGGGTCGGACCCAAGCGGAGGCGCAGGCATCGAGGCCGACCTCAAGACGATAACCAGTTATGGCTGTCATGGCCTCACGTGCGTCGATGTGCTCACCGTGCAGAACACTTTGGGAGTTTCTGGCAAGCTGGAGACGGCAGCAACGGTTGTGCAAGACATTTTGCAGGCCGATTTTGCAGACGGCGGAATCCATTGCGTCAAAATCGGAGTTGTGACCAGACCGGGGCTCACCGCGATAGTGCCCCTTCTGGAGACCTTCCGGCCGCAGTTGGTGGTCGACACAGTTATAAGCTCAACGTCCGGCTTCACCATGGCGAAACAGACGCTCGTGAGGGACTGCATCGCGCAGCTCTACCGCTATGCCACGGTTATCACGCCGAACTGGGACGAGGCGAAAATTATCTACGGTCTGCTTTTTCCGGACAGCTCTGTGGGGGAACCCTCGATAGCCGGATGCGAGGATCTGGCACGCAAGCTTGCAAGCGCCATTGGATGTCGCGCAGTGCTGATAAAGGGAGGCCATGTTCCAGCACAGGAGGCCGTCACAGACGTGCTGTACGACCGTCTGCGCGACGATGCGGTGCACTACAAACATCCTAAAATTGTTAATGCAAAAAATACACACGGGACCGGGTGCACGTTGAGCTCGGCGATCGCGAGCGGGCTCGCGTGCGGCCTGGATCTGCACACGGCCGTCGAAAACGCCATTGTGTATGTCCACGACGCGATCAGGCTCGCCGACTCGACGATCGGCGCGGGCAACGGTCCGCTAAATCACGTCTATAGAATGCCATCATGCTAATTATGTCTCTTTGGAAGCTTGTTCAGCGTGTTTTTCAGAATTTCCTTGGTCTTGTACAGGTTGGTGACACGGATGCGCTCGTTGTTGAGATGCGCGTTGTCGCTGGCTTGGCCCGTGGGCAGGTGCACGGCCTCGCAGCCAAACGTTTTTTCCAAGAACCTGATCGAAGGGATCGAGCCGCCCTCTCTGATGAGCAGTGGCTCGACCCCCCACTCTTGTTCGATATTCTTGAGCAGAATCTTGTTGGCGGCGTTGTTGACGTCGGCGAGCCACGGCTCTGCCTCGTGGATCACGCGCACGGTGAGGTGGTTTTCCGTGTGCAGGAGCGCAAACTTCTCCTCCAAATAGCTGATCAGCGAGCTCTTTATCTGCTCCAGGTCCTGGTCCGGCACTATGCGAATAGACAGCGACGCGGACGCCGTTTGCGGGATCACGGTCGAGTTGTTCGGCCCGGACACGCTCACGTTGTGGATCGTGAGAGACGGCATCCGCCACTTGGCCATGAGCTCGTCGCTGCGCAGCTTGCTGATCTTGCTGGTGATCTTCTCGTACGACGCAAGCTCGTTCTGGGTCACCTTCCTGACCGGCGTGTAGAAGTCGGGCAAGTTTACCTTGCCGTCGTCGGCGTTGAGTTTGGAGAGCAGGTTGATCAGGTCGATCGTCGGCTCGCGCGAGATGCCGCCGTCCACGCCAGAGTGTCTGTCCGGCTTGTCGGAGCGCACCTCCACGGTGGCAGAAATAACCCCACGCAACCCATAGTTGAGGCAGGGCACCGTGTCGTCGAGCCAGTACGAGTTGCTCAGGAAAACCCAGTCAATCTCGCCGAACAGCGGCCGGTTCTCCTGCACCACCGCCTGGAACCCAAACGAGCCGGACTCCTCCTCTCCCTCCAGCAGAAACACCACGTCTGCCTCCAGCTCCTGTTTCTGGTACAGCTCTGCCACCGCGTACATCGCCGCCAGCAGCGGGCCCTTGTTGTCGCTGACGCCCCGCGCGTACAGGTAGCCGTTCTGGGCGGTCAGGTGGAACGGCTCCGTGCTCCAGGAGTCGGTGCTGCTCACGTCGATCACGTCGTAATGGCCGTACCACAGAATTCGAACAGGTTTTGCGGGTGGCCGATTCGCCTTGAACAGCGCATACACCACCGGGTTGGCGTCCGGCACAGGCAGCAGCGACACGTGCGACGCGCCAAGGTTGCGCAGCAGCGTGCGCAGGAAGTTTGCGCACCGCCGCGACTGGTCGATGTACAGCGCCGGCATCTTCGACACGGTTCTGTACTCGACGAGCTTGGCGAGCACCTCGAGCATGCGGTCTGTCGACGTCAGGTCGACGGGCCGCTGCTCGTCCTCGGCCTTATCGAGCGCAGAGATGTCCCACAACGCGACCGAGTGGTCTGTGCCTGCCGTGATGAGGTACGGGTGGTTGTTCAGCTTCGCCACCTTGACGGCGTGGCAGCAGCCGTTGTGGTCGATCCAGTTCGACCGGACCTCGCCGCGCGACTTCCACTTGGTCACCCCCGCGTTCGTGCCCTTGAAAAGACAGTCTCCGTACACCGCCAGCGACACAATGTCTCCCTCCTCGCTCTCGTACGACTTGATCTGTTGCAACGTGGACAAATCCCACACGTTGACGTGGCCGTGCGCAAGCCCGCAGTAGAGGTACGTGCTGCCCTTGTTGCGAGCAAACGACAGCACGGACTCCTGGTTTTCCAGCGACCGCAGCAGCTCAATTCCCGATTTCAGGCCCCAGATGTTGACCACGCCGTCGCCGCCGCCGGTGATGAGAAATTCCGTGTAGTCGCCGTGCTCCGCGATCCCGTCCTGAAGCGTGAACATCTCCATGCAGTATATGTAGCCGTTGTGGGCGTAGGGGATGATGTTGTGCGACGGCACCTCGATCAACGTGCCGAGCCCCTGCTGGTTCGTCGCGGCGGCCTGCGCGGACGTCGAGCGGCCGGCCGAGTCGAAGAACTTGTCGTATCGCCGGAACGGCATCTGGTGCGGGTCTCGCGCGTGCGACTCCAGGCCTATCTGGACATACGACAGGGAGGCGTTCTGTGCGCCAAACATGACCGTTTTGCGCGACTCGGACCACGCAATGGAGAAGATGTCCCCCACATCAATCAGCGAGTACACCGTGTACGTTTCTTTGAGCTCGCCGCGCGGGCTTATGTCCCATATACGGACAAGCGAGTCCGTTCCGCCGCTGAAAAGTCGTGTTTCACAGTCGCTCACCAAAAGACAAAGCACAGACCCCGAATGCGCCCCGTACTCCCTCACGCGCTGGAACGTGCGCAGATCGTACACAAGGATGCGCGAGTCCTGGGTTCCGCAGAAAAGCAGGTGGTTTTTCGGCGAACAAGCGACGCAGACAATGGAGCTGTCGTTGCTCCACTTGTGCACGAGCGACGGGTCTCCCGTGCCGGAGGGCTCCTCGCACACGGAGACCGAGTCCGGGGTCTGCGACCCGGATCGCCAGGTGTTGCTCTGCGAGAGCAGCGGCAGCGATCTGTCGTGGGGTGGGAACATGAAAAGGTAAAATAATTTTTAAGAAAATAAAAAAAATGATGCCCCCACTCAGATTTGAACTGAGGATCTCCACATTACTAGTGTGGCGCCTTACCAACTTGGCCATAAGGGCTTGGGTTGCAGGAATCCCGTGCAGAGCAAACTTACGGCGCAACACGGCTCTACGTCTTCTATTACGCGCTATCTGTCTCATCGTCCTTCTCCCTGTCCTCGGCATGGATCCACATCTTCATGAACCGCGTCAGGAAGCCCGCGCACAGCACCTGCTCGCTCTGGTACAGCACCAGCGGCACCAGCAGCGTGCCCAGGTGCTCGCTCTTGTCGCCGTACTGGGCCGACACCAGCGCCACCCCCAGGGCGGCCGTTTTCGCCGCCCCGCACAGCATCACGGCCACTGTATCTGGGCGGCTGTAGTAGAAGGGGGTCACCGTTTTGTGGAAGCGAGCATACGCACCCTGCTTCGCAGGCTCGGGCAGTTTTTTCAGAAAAACCGGCCGCGACACGGCAAAGCAGATCACCGTGTACAGCATGTAGATCCCGACGTTGAAGAAGCACACCAGGATGATCGACGCGTGGCTCACTGCCGTGAACGCGTGCTGGTAGAACGCCGTCGAGAACGACGAAAACATCACCAGCAGAAGCATGAACGAGCCCACCTTGTTGAACCGGAACGTGGTCAGAAACCACTTGGTCTGCTTCGGGAACAGGTTCTGCACCACCTGCCCGACAAACGTCGGCACAAACACGCTGCACCCGATCTGCTGCATCACGTCTCTGTAAACCCGCGTAATCGACGAGCCGTTGGCGGGGTTGCCGAACTCCCACGCTCCTCTAAGAAACATCTGGCACAGCGCCGGCGTGACGAACGCTCCCAGCATGTTGCCGATAAACACCTCGCACAGCGTCAGGAGGTCGTTTCCGTCGGCCTGCCGCGTCATCACCACGTTCGACGCCACCGTCGTCGGACAGCACGCCGTCACAATCAGCCCCACAAGCAGCCAGTCGTCGATCTGCGGATTGTGGGCCGCCTTGATCGCACAGCAGAAGCCGTACATTATGGCCGGCGTGACGAGGAACTGCAGCACCAGCACGACCGTGTGCGCGCGCCAGTTCGCCATGTTGGCCATCAGCTGTTTCGTGCCCATTGACAGCCCCGAGCCCAGGAAAATGATCGCCACGGCGCCGTACCCGATGGTGTACTCCCCGCGGATAAGCCCTCCGTGGCGGGCAAAATTGGGCGCAAACCGGGCGATCACCACGAAAATCGCCAGCCCGATGTAGAACCAGTACGTCTGGGCAAACCAGAGCGCCGCCTTCTTGGCCTTCTCGAGAAAAGCCATGCTAGATAACGTCGATAAAAAATAATAAAAAAATGCCAGAAAAAGAAACTAGATAATAATTCCGCTGGTCCTGGGCTATGTATCTCTTTTAATAAATGACTCAATCATGCCAATCTCAGACTCGGCGTATTCTTCCACCTCGACGTCGTCCCCGCGCAGCACAGTGTTGCCCTGCACAAGCTGCTTTCTCGGCAGCTTCTTGGCCACCACAACGTCTCTGAACCTGAGCAGCTCCGGGCCCGGCGTGGTGTGCTCAACGAAAAATTCCGTTCCGTTCGCAACGTCGCCAGAACACTTGTAGATGTGCAGTTTCTTGAGGAACGCGTCGATCGCACGCTGTCCGACCGTCTCGATCTTGGTCCTGTCCACCTTGATCACCAGGTCGTCGAAGTCCGGCCGAGTGTACTCCAGCGAAACCAGCCCCTCGCCGGCGTCCAGGTACGTCTTGAGGATCGCAAACCGGGCCTGGCAGTGCGGCTGGCCCCACTTCTTGTTCTCTGGGTCGTAGTACTCCAACGCCAGCAGTCCGGCCCGGCACATGGTCAGATACGACACAAAAAGCACCTCGTCCTGCTCCTTGGGCTCCTTGAACCCAAACACAGACAGCAGCGTTCTGTTCGTGAACAGACTCATGGCAACAGACTCTGCACGGCACTCCTCAAACGCGCCCGACACAGACCCGAACAGCGACCCCCACGTCTCGCCCTTTTTGTAGTACGTCGACACGGGTTTGCCGTCGAGTCCAAGCGGTGGATTTTTCACGTCAAAGTTGAACTTGCCGTCGTCAGTCTCCATCAGCAGCTTCCCGGTCCCGTGGCCCAGCAGCTCGTGGATCCCCACCTGCACCTCAAACGCCTCGGCACGATACTTCTCGTACAGTGGCTGTGTCTGCTCTTCCACGAACGTGACCGGCTCCTTGCCAGACTTGGCACTGAGCACGTTGCCCAACGACACGTTCTTGAACCCGAGGTTGATCCGCACCTTGTCGTAGTTGGGCAGGTTGATGCCTGCAGGCACGCCGCTCGTCGTCATCGACAGAACCTCGAGCGAAGTGAAGTCGGGCGGCGTGAACACGTCCTTCTCGTAGTCTTTGCTCCACGGCAGCTCCGCGATGAAATCCTGCGCCTTGCGCACCAGCTCGCCGAACTTGGCCGTCCTGTCCTTGTTGACCATCGCCACCAGACACTCCCACTCGCCGCGCACGTTGGCCGGCTCCCTGTACGTCTCGATGAAGCCGATGTTGGTCTCGACGGCAGGCCCCATGTCCTTCACCCAGTGCACCTGCGACTGGTAGTGGGCGTTCATCGAGCCTGTCTGGAACGACTCGATGTAGTTCTCGAGCATTTTGAGCTGTGTCTCGTTGGCCACGTACTTTTTGGCCTCGACAAGGTTCTCGACGATCTTGGCGAACTCGGCCGAGTGGTCGCCGAACTTGAACTCAATGGCGGCCGCTTTGCCGCCTAGCTCGAACGTGATCGTGTCCGGGTAGTAGCCCGTCGAGTTCGAGATGTTGGCCGACGCGACGTGCACACGGAACAGCGCGTCGTCCACCTTCTCGAGCCTGGTGTTCTCAGGCATGATCCCGTGTGCAGCCAGCGCCGAGTTGACAGCCTCGACTTCTGCCTTTGCCAGGGTGTTCAAATAGTAGCCCGTGACGTGGCCCTCGGCGGGCCAGCCCAGCAACACCCGTTTCGAGTCGAGAGCGTACATGTCGTCCTTGACCTGCTCGAACAGCTGCAGACACACCTCGTCGTTGACGAGCTCGACCAGCGTCTCGAAGTCGCCCTTGGGCAGCCGCGGGATGAACTTGACGTCGCCGAACGACTTGTAGTTGCCCAGATTGCTCAAAAACTGAGAGGCGTACTCCAGATACGACTTGACAGCGTCCTTGCCCAGGTGCTTTTCCAGGCCAGAATAGTCTGCCTTGACGGCGGCGTGGGTGGCCAGGATCAGGTCGTAGATCTGCTCCGACTCAGGCGAAACAGAGCGCAAGATGACCCTTGTTCCCCAGTGGCCTGCCTTGGCCATGTAGTGGGCATACAGCTTCTCGTTGCGGGACAGCTGCTGGAAGTATGTTTTGGCCGAGAGCCGTGCAATTGGCGCGCCGGTGTCGGCGTAGTACGCGGAGGGGCTCAGAGTGGACATTTTAGGGGTGGCAAAAATCGGGACTGATTTTGCTCTGGAGAAATATCTGAGCATAAAATAGGGTACGCGAAATAAATAAAAAAAAACAGAAAAACACCATGGCCGACAAGATGGAGAACCCTGAGGAGAAAATCCAGGAGGGGCTCTACGACCGCATCATCAACAACCTGGTACGTACGCGCTGAAGAGAACTAACCGCAGACCCAGCTGAACGCAAACGTGGGCAAGATCAACGCGCAGCTCGTGGAGATCGAGAAACAGAACGAGAAGACCGTGCTTGTGAGCGAGCTGTGGGAGAACTATCGCAAGAACGCAGAATTCCACCTGGCCAAGACGGGCGGGCTCGAGGGGCCAATCGAGTAGCTGGCGACGGCCCCACCGCATACATTCTCTTACTTGTCGCTATAGCTGGACTATACTAAACGCGCTCTTGTCGATCGACATTATCTCAACGTACTATTATCGCTATACCGTTCGGTCCACACCTACTCCCTCTGGGTAGGCAGCATGTGGAATCTCTTCTTCAGCGTCACTCTCTGTCTGCTGTACTTGTCGTCTGGCGAGAACCTGGCCGGGTGGGCCGACTTCGTGATCTCGCCCGTCTCCGTCTCCTTCTTCAGCGTGTAGATTCTCTTGCCGTCCGGGCCCAAAGTGTACATCAAGTGCATGGCGAAGCTCGTGGAAATAAAATAAAATAAATGAAAAATTTGTTCTGCACAGCCTTTACCTCTTCTTCACCTTATGTCCAAAGACGTGTTTGCGGATTTGCTGAAAACCTCTGCCAAATCCAGGCCCGCCGCCAACAGGACGCCCTTGGCCCAGCAGCAGCCGCCGCCCGCGCCGGCTCAGGCCGCTCTCGACGTCGACTGGCTCGACCAGCTGTCCTCCCGCGCCAGCCCCAGCAGCACTCCCCAGCAGCAGTCTTCCGACGACTTCGAAAAGCTGTTCGACGTCTTCAAGGCGCCGCCCGGCGACCCGCAACCGGCCGCCGCCGACAGTCCGGCCCCTGCGCCAGAATCCGCCCGCACACCTCCCAGGTCACCCACCCCGCCACCGACCACGTACGCCCAGCTCGTGGAGATGGGCTTTTCCGAGCAGCAGGCCGCGGACGCCGTCCGCAACACAGACACGTTCGACGCGGCGATTTCGTATCTGCTCGACGCCGCGCACCAGCACAGCCAGCCGGCCCGTCGCGACGCCGCGGCGCCAGAGGACCTGGGCGCCCTGGTGAACGATCTCTCGGCCGAGTTCATGTCCAAGGCGTCGTTCTTGCTCAATACGGGCAGAAAAAAGCTGAAGCAGGGCATTGAGATGTACCGGCAGCACGAGCGCAGGAACGAGCCGGCGTGGATGCGCGGCCAGGACAGGTACAAAAAGGAGGACTTTTCAGAGGAGCAGGAGATCGAGAGGGTGAAACAGCTGGAGGAGGAATGGAATCGACGCAAGAGGGACACCCGCGAGGAAAGCAGGCCGTCGGGCACACCGTCGGTCCAGCAGCTGACGCCGTCTCCGACCGGCTCTGCGCCAGCCGCGGCCCCTGCTCCGCTGCTCGACTTCGGCGACGAGCCGGCTGCCATCTCAGACAGCCCGTCAGACCCCACCCCGCCACCGGTACCACCGCAGTTCCAGACCCTCAGACAGCAGGGCAGCGACTACTTCGCCAAGGGCGACTTTACAAGCGCGCTCGAGACGTACCAGCGGGCGCTCGCACAGCTGCCCGAAAACCATCCGTGCCGCATCATCGCCTACTCCAACCTGGCCATCGTGTACTCGCGTCTCGGCGACGCCAAGAAGCAGCTGGAGTCCGCGGAGAACGGCATGGCACAGGCCGCTAGCGCCTCTCGCGACACAAAAATAGACGACAAGCCGGTGAAAAGCTATTGGATTAAGCTGGTGGCTAAGAAGGCAGAGGCCCTGGAGCATCTCGAGAGATTCAAAGAGGCGCTCGAGGCGTACAACCTGCTGATCGAGAACGGAGAGTTCGCGAAACCGGTCATGGACGGGAAAAGAAGATGTCTGAACGTGCTGCAACCGCCTAGACCGGCCCGAAAACCGGCCAAGAGCTCGTCTCCCGCCACAGCGCCCTCCGAGACCGTCTCGCGCGTCCAGGAACACCACCGCAAGCAGGAATCGCTCGAGGAGGAGAAGTTCGCGCTCCACGACAAGGTCGAACAGCAGCTGCAGAGCTGGAAGGCCGGCAAGGAGGACAACCTGCGCGCGCTGCTGGCATCCTTGCACCAGATCCTCTGGCCAGAGCTGGGCTGGAAAAGCGTCGGACTGACGGACCTCGTGCTCGACAAGAAGGTCAAGCTGGTGTACATGAAGGCCGTGGCCAAGACGCACCCGGACAAGATTGCGAGCGAGACGTCGACGGAGCGCAAACTGATCGCGAACGGCGTCTTCATCACCCTGAACCAGGCCTGGGACAGGTTTAAGGAGCAGAATAAATAGAGTGTCATCCCACAATGGCTGCCTCGTAGCTTGTGAGCGCCTGGGCGAGCGACGCGCTCAGCGGGTCCATCAGCAGCCTGCCCAGGTCTCTGTCGGCGCCCTCCAGCTGCGCCAGACTCGACTGGACGCGGTCGACGCACTTGGAGATGCTGGTGTAGAGTTTTTTCAGCTGGAGCAGCTCGGCGCGGAAGTTGGGGTTTGTCGACGGCGACGAGGTGCTGATCGAGTTGAAGTGCAGCCAGAAGTGGCGCAGGAACTCGACGCTCGTCGAGTGCGTGAGCCGGAGCGTCTCGAGCCTGTCGTGCGGCAGGTCGACGTCGACGTCCTGTTTCTCGACGCTCGCGTCCAGCTTGATAGTCCAGGCCTGGCTCTTGGCGTTCTTCTTGATGATGTTGAGGATTTCCTTGTACGTGTCGAGCAGCGGCTTTTTGTTGGCGTAGACCGCAGACAGATCCACGTCCTGGAGCTGTTTTTTGTATGTTTTCATGTACGCGTCGTAGACCGACGGGGTCGGGTTCAGCTGCGACTGCGCGTTGAACTTTTCGAGCACGTCTGCCGGCAGAACGTTGGACGACAGGTTCGAGCGCTGCGTGTACTCCAGCTGGTTGTACTCGACGGTGTTGGGGTTGTCCAGGTCTCTCAGTTCGAGCTCCTCCTCGAACTCCTTGTCCATGTCGGTGTCGTCCTTGATATTCTGCATCATGCGTCTGCTGAGCCGGTTCATCGACCGCATCACGCTGACCAGCTCGTCGTTCTGGTCCTCCTTCATCGTGATGTCCGGCCCGTTGCCTAGCGTCTCCGGGTTATCCTCCTTGTTGGCCTTGATATCGATGAACTTCGACACCTGCTTGCCGTCCTGCGTGAAGAGCTTTATTTTTTTCTTCGCCGCCGTCAGCTGCTCGGAGTTGCGCCGTTTGCGGCTGCCGTCCTCCTCCTTCTTCTCCTCCAGCAGCTTGTCGATGTCTGCGTCCTCCTCCTCGCCGTCGTAGTCCGGGTCGTAGAACAGATACTTGTCCAGAGTGATGTCTCCACGGTCGTACAGGTTGACTTTCTCGCCGCGCAGCTTGCGGAACAGCTTCGACGAGAAAAATCGCGACCAGAACTCGCCCTCGCTCATCTTCGGCACGTTGTCGTCGTACGCCTTGCGCACGATCGGGTACTGCTGGAAAATCTCGTGGATCTTTTCTCGCGTGACCGAGACGTTCACCTGGTTCTCGCTCGAGGCCACCGGCTTGATCGTGCTCAGGACGTTGTACGGGCCGCGCTTCTGGTTGTTCTGGATGGCAAACGAGCGCAGGAGGTGCACTCGCGTCGACCAGAACTCCTCTGGGTCGAGCCCGGACTTGATCACGGCCTCTGCAAACGTCTTCATCAGCGCAGGGTTTTCTCTGAGCAGTTTCTGCTGGAGCGTGAGGTTTTTCAGCAGCTTCTTCGAATCAAGCATGTCGGCGAGCACCTCGTCCTGTCTGCCGTCCAGCGGAGCGGGCGACCCGGCTGCGGACGGCGTCGACCGCCCAGAAGAGGCCGACGCCGCGAGACTGGCGTCCGCTGCCGCGGCCGACTTGCGACGGGCGATCGTCTGCTGCAGCACGGTCTTGACGTTGTCCATGAAGATGCGGCTGTTGAATGCAAACACCACCTCGGACTTCACCTCCGAGCCGGCGCCTATGCCGATCTTCAACAGCATCTTGGGAGACGTCTTCTTGGAGGCCTGCAGGGTAACGACCGAGTCGAGCAGAATCTCCACGGGGGGCGCCACGCCGGCGTCAATGCACTTCCATACCAGACGCGGCGGCGACTCTTCCTCCAGGACGGTGATCATCCCGGCCTTTTTCTTGTAAATGGCCGAACCTGTGATGGGAGACATGACAAGGAAAAAAAAAGTATTTAATCTGATTTTACTCAAGTCTGACCATTTATGTTGAGACTTTTCTGCAGGCCGCTGATTCGCCCAAGGGCGGGCTTTGGGTGCTCTGCGATCCGCCTTGCGCAGACCAAAACACCGGTGTTCGAGAGCAAACACTTTCCTGCCCAGGAAGTGGAGGAAGAGACTCCGAAGCAAAACAGACCAATGACCGTGAACGACGAGCTGCCCGACCCGTTTGCCACCAAAAGACGCAACAGAAGGGTGTTCATAGGGTTCTGGATCGTGATGGGCGTGTCGCTGTTCGGCATATTCAACTACGAAAAGATCTCGTCGCCGGTGATGAGCGCCACCATGTATTTCCTCAGGAGGTCGGAGAACGCGCGCTCGAAGCTGGGCAAATCGATCACTTTCGAGGGCGTCTTTCCGTGGATCAGGGGCGAGCTCAACACCATGAAGGGCAACATCGACGTCGAGGTGCGTGTGGCGGGCGACAAGGCCGGGGCGCTGATGAAGCTGCGGGCCGCGAGAGCGTCGCGCGGCGACAGCTTTCAGATCGAGGAGTGGCGGCTTATTTTCGACGACGGCACAACGATGGACCTGTTGCAGGACACGAGCGTCAATCTGGAGTTCTAGCAGTCACGCCGAACGGCATCTTGCAAGAGCTGTCCCCCACATAAGCCAATCCTCTACATTATGCCTGTATATATGCGTATTTAATCCTGCGTATCATCACGTGTACTGTGCCTGTATCTCGCTGTCTTCACACCATCGACCCAGACAGATTTGCGTCCCTTATTGTTTCCTCCCTAAACCGCGACTCGCCGTGCAGCTGTTTCACGTACGTGGCGTCCTCCAGGACGGGCACGGAGTCCAAATAGTCGCTGCCGTCCTTTTCCTGTCTCGGCCCGAACTCCTCCTCGGGCACCTCTTCTGGGATCTTGTCCTCTTTGTCGTGTCTCATACGCTGACTGATAATTAGACCGCACACAAATATAGCCACCAGGCCGGCTGGAATGCCCACTGCGCAGCCAACAGCACCAGAAGTAGATACCATGGCTTTGACGCAATATTAATAAATAAAAGATAATTATTTGGAGTGAAAGGTCCGTCGCGACGATTATTTTGTCTACCATGAGCCCACTGCGTTTTTGTCGGCAATTGTCCGGACTGCGCGCGCGCAAGAGGCTTGTGGAGCCGCGCGCGCTGATAAACGGCCAGTTTATCGAGTTTCCAGGGTTTGAAGTGGTGAACCCGGCCAACCAGCAGATGCTGGCCCAGGTCAGCGACACGCCTCTCGAGCAGGTCGAGGTTGCTGTTTCTGCTGCTGCGCGGGCGTTTGACGACTACCGCTCCGTGCCCGTCCACGCACGTGCCCGGATCCTCTCCAATTGGCACAATCTGATGCTGGAGCACGAGCAAGACCTTGCCCGGCTCGTGACGCTCGAAAACGGCAAGCCCTTGGCAGACAGCCTTGGCGAGTTGCGCTACGCTGCTAGTTTTTTCAAGTGGTTTGCCGAGGAGGCTGTGCGTTGCTATGGAGACACAATCCCCTCGGCAACGCCTGCGAACCGCATGTACACGCAATGGCAGCCAGTCGGTCCGGTGGGGATCATTACGCCGTGGAACTTCCCGCTTGCCATGATCACACGCAAGCTGGGCGCGGCCTTGGCGGCTGGCTGCACCTCGGTGATAAAGCCGGCAGCTGAGACGCCGCTGTCTGCAATGGCCATGGCTGTGCTTGGCGTCGAAGCCGGCGTCCCCGACGGCGTGGTGAATTTTGTCCCTGTTTCGCATGGCAAAACCGCCAAGGTGGGGGAGCTTTTTTGCAAGTCGCCGGACCTGAGGAAAGTGTCTTTCACGGGCTCTACCCGCGTGGGCAAACTGTTGATGGAGCAGAGTTCCAGCACGCTCAAACGGCTGTCTATGGAGCTCGGGGGCAACGCCCCGTTTGTCGTCTTTGAAGATGCCGATCTGGAAAAGGCCGCCGCCGGCTTTATGAGCTGCAAATTCCGCTCCTCGGGCCAGACGTGTGTGTGCGCAAACCGCATCTTTGTCCATGACAAGATTTATGCCGAGTTTGTTGCCATGGTGGCAGATCTGATCGATAGGAACACCCGGCTCGGTCCAGGTATCGATCCTTCTGTCACGCACGGTCCGCTCATTCACGAAAACGCTCTTGCCAAAGTGGAGTCATTGGTGGAGGATGCCGTGGACAAGGGAGCCAAGATCGTTCGCGGCGGCCGCAGACGGCCAGATCTGGGGCCCCTGTTTTACGACCTCACGCTGCTCAGCGACGTGACGCCAAAAATGGACATCTTTTACACCGAGGTATTTGGTCCTGTCGCCCCAGTTATACGCTTCTCCGCAGAGGAGGAGGTTGTGCAGCAGGCCAATAACACGGAGGTCGGTCTGGCGGCCTATTTCTACACGGAAAACAACAGCAGAGCCTGGAGAGTGGCCGAGAAGCTGCAAGCGGGAATGGTGGGGGTTAACACGGGGCTGATCTCGGAAGCTGCGCTGCCATTTGGCGGTATGGGAGAAAGCGGATTCGGCAGAGAGGGCAGCAAGTACGGACTTGCCGAGTACTCTGAGCTTAAGACGGTTGTGGTGGGTATATAAGGTATATATGGGTTATTTCAGTTTTTTCTTTTGTCCATTGTCTAGTTGATAGATGAGGGCTCCCGCAGACGCAGTGAGCATGCCCAGATAACCCAACGCACCCAAGTTATGGCCAAAAAATACCACAGAGATAACGAACGAGGCCAGTCTGCGCAGAAGCAGCACAACACCGAGTGTGAGCGGGTCGGTTTTCTGGGCCAGCATGTTGACTCCCGTGACACAGACGAGCTGCGTTCCGGTGTTGAGCGCTGCAAACCGCCAAAAGTCGGAGGAGCGGCCATACAGCTGCAGTTCGGCGACTATGCCGTTGCTGATCAGCAGCAGAGACGGTAGGCCGTAAAAATGGGTGTAGAAGAGGGTCTGGACCCAATTGAGGTTCTGCGTGAGCATGATTTTGTTATTCCAGAACGAGGTGACGACTCCAAGCAGCGTCGACGCGAGCACAAGAAGCAGGCCCGTCAGGGTGACGGGATGGCTCGAGTCGCTTTTTTCTCCGGACAGCGTAGTTATAGTTATACCGGCGGACAAAATGATAGCACCTGCGATCTGGTAGATAGAGTAGCGTCTGCCAAAAAATTGCGACCCAACGATCACAGTCAACGGCGTCGATGCCGACCGCGTCACTATGTGCACGGGCACAGAGATGCCGTACTTGAACGCCAAGTTGTTTGCGATGGCACACAGGAAAAAGAGCGAGGTGGTCAAAAAATATTGGAACGGAGGACGTTTGTCGTGATTTCGGGGCAGAAAAGGAGCCACGGCGAGCGAGATGAAGAGGTACTGAAATGCAGTTATGAGGTTCGAAGGCACAGGTTTGAGCTGAGAAATCAGCTCCATGGAGATCACATTGGTGCAGCACCCCGAAAAGGTGAGCAGCGCTGGAAAAAGCATAACTTTGAGAATAAACTGGCTACTTTTTATGTCGGACGAGACATTGCCGTCGCTCGACGAATTCAAGCTGCACAATCTCCTGAAAGCTATTCCTGAGGCGCAGCGGGACCTGATTCAGGCCATATTGCGAGTAAGCAGGTGCTACACGAAAGACCTGGACACGCAATGTGGGGAGATCGTGAGCATAGAGAAGGAAGAGGTGATGGATAGACTGGACCGTGTGCAGCGCAGTTATGAGAGCATCAAGGCTGTCGACAGGACGAAATACATGGATAAGATAAAGCGGCTAGAATCGGAGATGGGCGACGTTGCGCAGCAGTTTGCCTCCTCGAAAGAGCGAATTGACCGTCTCGTGACAAAAATCAAGCGAATAGAAAAAATGATGCAGCTGAAGGACCGGCTCTTCGACCCGAAAACGTTCCACTATGACCATTACAAAGAGTTATATCAGTACGGCATGCACAAGGACGCAAAGGAAAAGAGCCCGCTGAAAGAGCAGCAGTTTCTGAGCCTCGAGCAGGAGATCGGCGAGCTACACAGACAGCGGTCCACCAGCATAACGCGGATCCATAACCCCACCCACTTGCTGGTCCACGAGGAGCCCGTCACGCAGATCTCGGAGACTGTCGTCACCGCGACGTCGCCACCATTAGACCACGATGTGTCCACCACGTTGCGTGGGTACGTTAAGTAGTTTTTATCCATCCCAACTGCTGCGCCATGTTCTCAAACATGCCGCTCAGCGTGCTTTCGCCGTACAGCGTAATCAGGTCCCCGCGCTCTTTCCACTCGTTCTGTCTCTCTATAAGCTCGTTGAACGTGGGGTCAATCGGAACGCTCCCTAAAAACGGCAGGTCCAGACTCTTCGCCAACGCCTCTCCCCCACCCGAGCTGAAAATGTTTGTGCACTCAGCACAATGCGGGCACACAAACCCTGACATGTTCTCCACCAGCCCCAGCACCTTGAAATTCACTTTCTGGCAGAAATTCAGCTCCTTTTTCACGTCGTTGATAGACACCAGCTGCGGCGTCGTCACGACAACGGCGCCGTCCACGTTATTGCAGTACCTCAACTCCTCCGCAATCGCAATGTGCTCGTCAGAGGTGCCCGGCGGCGTGTCCACCAGCAGGTAGTCCAGATGCTCCCATCGAACGTCCTTGATAAACTGGCGGATCATGCCGGTCTTTTTGGGGCCCCTCCACACAACGCTGTTGCCCCTGTCGCCCAGTAAAAACCCGAGCGACATCACAGCCAGCCTCTTGGAGTCGTCGTAGTACACGGGCACCCAGCCGTTCGACGACTGGTGGATTTTGCCCTCCTCTATGCCAAACATCCGGGGCATCGACGGGCCTGTCAAGTCGATGTCCAGCACGCCGACCTTGTAGCCCTGGCGGACGAGCGTGAGCGCCAGCTGCGTGGTCACGGACGACTTCCCCACGCCGCCTTTGCCCGACAGCACCAGCACAATGTGGTCGACGTTGTCCAGCATGAATAAGTGAAAATAATTATTAATCTTCTACACAGCCTTGCGCCGCTCAGTTTTCCCAGATGCGCTGATAGTAGTTCAGCCAATTGAGACCCAGCACCTTGCGCATTCTCTCGGCCGACCAGCCGCGTCTTGCCATCGCCACAGCCAGCTCCTCGCGGTCGGCGAGCTTGCCGAGCGGCTTGACGACCGGCGCGGCGCCCCACTCGGTCATCTTGCGCGCGTAGCCCTTGTCCCTGTTGCACCACTCCAGGAACGGCGACGGCCGGGCGTGGCCCTCCGACGCGTCGGACCCGATCCCGACAAGATCCTCCCCCACAAGGCCAATGAAATACTCCAGCACCTCCACGTAGTCGTCGATCGTGCTCTCGTTGCCCTTCTTCATGTGGGGTCCGAAGTTGGAGGCAGCAACCATGCCGCCCTTGGCCCCCAGCGCCAGGATCTCCTCGTCGGTCTTGTTGCGGCCGGACTTTTTCATGCCCGATGGCAACACGTGCGAAAAGCACGGCGGCTTGCGCGCGTACTCAATCGTGTCCATCGTCGTCTGGTGCCCGACGTGCGACAGATCGCACACGATCCCCAGATCTGCCATCTGGTCCACCACCTCTCTGCCAAAACCGGTCAGTCCGGAGTCGCGCAGCTCCGTGTAGCCTGCGCCGGAGTAGTTCTGCGTGTTGTACGTGAGCTGCATCTGGCGGACGTTGAGGTCGCGGAACACACGCAGATAGTCCAGCTGGTCCTCAATGCCAGAGGTGTTTTGGAAATTGAGGATGACGCCTGTCTTGTTGAGCTTCTTGGCGGTGTAGATATCCTCAATGCTGGTGACCTCCATGATAAGGTCGCTGTACTCCTCGTACCACTTTTTCCACTGGACGATGTTGGCAATGGTGCCCTTGAAGTCCTCCCAGAGGCCGCAGGTGCACGAGACGACGGTGATGCCACCCTTGCGCCAGGCGTGAAAGATTTCTGGTCCCCAATTGGAGATGTTGAGCGAGTCGATGTGGATGGACTCGCGGTACAGTTGGCGGGCTTCGTCTTCAAAAAGCATGTTGGAGGAAGAAAAGTCATGCGGTGATTTTGTTTGCATGGTCGGAGTTTTAGCTGCAGGAAAACTCCGCTGTGGAGTGTGGCTTCGATAAGCGCAGATGAGGTCCCGCTGGACTGCCAGGGTCCCTGGGAGCACCAGTGCAAGTTCTGAGACGAAGTGGAAAGTCCCCGACGTCCTATATGCTCTCCATATTTGCTGGCTGGACGGTCGCAAGATTTTACCCATTCTGCGTCTTCTGATAAATCTTTCTAATCAGTATCAGAATTGAGGGTTCCTGCATGTCACATTGTTCGAAATTTGCGTGCATCGTAGCCAAAGTACTTAAAGAGGCCGCCGTACACGATCTCTCTCTGACCTACCGCCATGTCTGTTTCCGCGTTCTGGCACCGCCACAAGGGCAAGCTCTGGGACACGCTCGACAAATCTCCCAAGGAGAGATAAATGTACTTCAAGATCGACTTCTGGATCCTCACGTACGCTTGCGTGGGATACTTCCTGAAGACTTTGGACCAGACCAACCTGTCCAACGCATATGCGTCCGGCATGAAGGAGGACTACGGTTTCCACGGCAACCAGTATAATATGGCCAGTAGCACGCTGTTCAACATTGGCTACATTATCGGCCAGATCCCCAGCCAGATGGTTCTCACCAAAGTCCGCCCGTCAATTTGGCTGCCAACAATGGAGCTTCTGTGGGGGGTCTGTTGCATGTGCCTAGCTGCAACAAGCAAATCGCAGGCGGGTGTCAAACAGGTGTACGCACTGCGGTTCCTGACTGGTCTTTTTGAAAGTACGAGTTATTGCGGTCTCATTGGACTTCTTGGCCAATGGTATACCCCGTCGCAGCTCGGCAAGCGCGCGGGCATTTTCCAAATCTCGTCCTCGCTCTCTAACATGTTCTCTGGTTACCTCCAGAGCGGACTGCATAGCGGCATGAACGGTGTGCACGGCCTCGCCTCGTACCAGTGGCTGTTTATTTTTGACGGAATTATCACGATCCCGGTGGCCATCTATGGCTACTTTGCGATCCCGGACGCTCCACACGATTCCAAGTCGTGGTGGCTGAAAAAAGACGAGAAAGAGCTGGTTATAGCCAACCTCGACGCGGTCAAGAGGCAGCCGCGGAAGAAGCTCACCCTCAACTCGATGAAGGCGCTGTTTTTCACGTAGCCCGTCTGGCTGTTCTCCACGGCGTTCATCTTCCACGTTGTGGCCATCAAGCTGTACAGCTACATGAACCTGTGGCTCTAGTCGGAGCACTATTCGGTCTCGCACATCAACACGTACCCGACAGCTGGTTATGCTGTGCAGATAGTGTGCACCGTGATCATGACGTGGACGTCCGACATCATCGGCAAGAGATGGCCAATGATTGTGGTTTTCTGCACGGTTTCGGTTATAGGGTGCATCATCCTTACCATCTGGCCGACACATAACCACGTCGCTATGTTTGTGGGCTGGTACCTGCTGTTTGCAGAGACAGGCTGTGGCGTGCTCTACATGTCCTGGATCAACGAAACCATGAGCCACTCGGCCGAGCAGCGGTTCGTGTGCATCGGCGTCGTCGAAGCACTTGCGTTCACTTTCCAAGCCTGGTTGCCGCTCATCATCTACAACACCGCTAATGCGCCGTTCTTTGGAAGCGGCTAACCGACCGCGCTTGCCTTTTTCGCCGGCGAGGCAGTTATGGGGTGCGTCATTGCCTACTTGCTGTACAAGGAGGCGCACGGCTTCTCGTGGCTCCTGGAGCGCAGGGACAACGATTTCCGCCGGATTGCGATCACAGAGTTTGCCAAAGAAATCGGCGACTCAGAAGTCGTGCAGACGTACGAGCATGCAGATGACAAGTCCTCCTCTATGTAGCCTGATTAATAACTCCGACACCTTACACCTAGCCGAAAAAATAGTTCAAAAGATCGCACCACACACTCGTATTTCTAATGAAAATTTGTATCATCGGAGCAGGACCAGCGGGCGTTGCCATGGCCAAGGCAGTTGCCATGGAGCCCCGCAGTGACATGGACATCCATGTCTACGAGAGAAACGCCATGGCAGGCGGGCTGTGGAATTACACAGGCAAGGAGAAAGAGAAAGTTTCTTGCTCCGTGCCCGCCACGGATCAACGCAAAGCGCGGGAAAACAGCGTCCCAGGCATTCCCTACGTGTCCGCCATGTACGAGCACCTGGAAACCAACATTGTCAAGGACATGATGCGGTACAAAGACGTGCAGTTTCCGCCAGAGTGTGAGACGTTCCCGACTAGACAGGAAGTCGCCGAGTACGTCCGCAAATACGCCGCCACGATCCCCGAAAACGTGCGTTTCCACTACAACAGCACTGTCGTTGCACTCGAGAAGCTTGACTCCTGGCAACTGACTTACAAGGACTCCGTTTCCAACGCTGTCTTGACCGAATCGTTTGATTACGTAATCCTCGCTCAGGGACATTTCGACCTGCCCTACATCCCAGAAGTGCGCGGACTTGAGGAATGGAACGCTGCAGACCCGGCGAGTATCATCCACGCAAAGTACTACAACGACGTGGAGCGGTTTGAGAACAAGACCGTGCTGGTGGTTGGAAACTCCGCCTCCGGCATCGACATTGCCACGCAGCTCACGACGTACGCAGGCAAGGTGATCGTTTCAGCCGCGTCGCCGTCGCCCGTCGCCGACATCCTCATCGACGACGTGGCGCAGATCGGCAAGGTGGACGAGTACCGTGTCGCTGACAGGTCGGTCGTCACCGTGGACGGAGAGACGGTGTCCGGTGTGGATTACGTAATATTCTGCACGGGGTATCTGTACAGCATTCCGTTCCTGAAGTCGTACACCGAGGGGGAGCATGCGATACTGACGACTGGCGAGCATGTGCGGTATGTGTACAAGCAGATGTTCTATATTCCGGACCCGACGCTGATCAACGCCGCGCTGGGGAAGAACATCATTCCGTTCCCGTTTGCCGAGTGTCAGGCGCAGTATGTGGCGCGGGTGATCAGCGGCCGCGAGCGGCTGCCCTCGCAGGAGCAGATGATGCGGGAGTATGAGGAGGAGGTGGCTGCCAAGGGCGACGGTAAGGGTTTCCACGAGCTGAAGTATCCAGCCGACGCGGAGTATTGCAACCACATGTTTGAGCTGATTGAGAACACCAAGTCTGACGGGTTTGTGGCTGAGTACTGGGACGAGCAGCGCAAGGACCTGCGTGCGCGCACGGCCCAGATCAAGGCGAAGCGTCTGGAGCGGATTGTGGCGCATGCGCAGCAGCTGCGGCAGAGACATGAGAAGTTCCGGCTGCTGCGTGGCTAGGGCCGAGCAGCAGGCGGCGCAGACGTGCCTTGTTGCGCTCAAAGTCGAGGTAGCACAGCCCGTGTAGCAGCGAGTCGGCCACGTCGTCGCCCTTTTTGCGCGACTCTGCCGCGTCGATCTTGTAGACTGAATTTATAGAGTTGAGATACAGCATCTGGTCGTAGAGGTGGCGCGACGGCGACCGTGCGGCGGGCAGGTTGGGCGGCGAATCTAGTGCGTAGCACGCTCCGAGCGCGAACGGGACCTCGTGCGAGCGCTCTCCCGCGAGCAGCACGTCCATCCAGCGCGCAACCTTGACCATTCGCTCGGTTTTCGAATCCTTGGCGCCTGTCCAGTACGACGCCATTTTCTGCGGCGACTGGCTCTCCACATGGCAGCGGCCCCTGGCCAGTATCGTGGCCACCAAGACGCTCTCAAGAATGTTGCTCCTCAAAATGTGCTCAAACACGTTCTTGTTGCCCATTGTGCGGAACCGCTGCCGCTCCACCACCACCACGTCGGGCACGTCGCTCGCGTACACGAGATCGCGCACCACGTGACCCATAATCTGGCTGTAGTTGACCGGCGTGAACTCCTCGTTTTCGATGCCGGTGTACTGATGTAGGTCCATCTTGTACCACTGCACGAGTGACGGCACGCTGCCCTCCTCCAGCGTCTCGAGCCTGAACCGGCTGAACGAGAAGTTGCGCAGGCCGACATCGATCGCGAGCACGTGAAAGGGCTCCCTCAGCACAGACGGCCGCTCAACGGCGCGGCAGAGCGACTCGGCAAGCTCCCCTTTCGTCCCGGAAGTGGCAATTCCGCAGCTGTGCGCCGTCCGTCTCAGCCACTCGCCCTTTATATTATTCTTGGATATATATCTGGACAAGAGAGATCTCAAATCATGACACATGTAAATAAACAAAAAATATTTTATTTATTTTCTTTTGTTCCCTGGATGGATACAGTTCTGTAAGAAATAAGAATAGACATCTGATCCAATTCCTGCCGCCAAGATGGCCTACCTCACACTGCCGCCGGAGTTTATCCCGGAAGCAAAAACTGTCATCAACTGGTTCATGTCGGCCACGCCGCTGGTCACGTACGGAACGACCCTGCTTAGCATCCGCCGCAAAAAGTCCTCCAAGGGCTTCTCTATAGACATCTGCGCGACGATGCTGATTGCATCAACATTTCGGATCTTCTACTACATCAACGAGCCTTTCGAAATCAGTCTTCTCAGACAATGTTTTGTCATGATCTTCATACACGTCCTCCTGCTGAAGGTGGCCATCAAATACAGAGACCCCACCGAGACGGCGTATCTGCGGTACGAGGAGTCGTGGCCCGAGTTTCTCAGGTCGGCGTGGAACGTCGCCTGGGACCCCACGGACGAGGGCTCTGTTTATGGCGACCCACTGGAAAAAGCTTCGAACGCGGCTGTGCAGTACGCCAGACGAGTGTCCGACTTTTGCAGCCGGCTGTTCCTGCGGTTCCTGTTTCTGTACGACGCCCGCTACATTAGGCCGTTCCGGTTCTGGCAGTGGGACGAGTACTCGCAATACATGCAGTTCTTCGGGGGCCTGGTGCTAAGCTTGACTACTGTCCAGCTGGTGTTCGGCAGGACCGAGTGGCTGGGGTTGGTGTTTGCATCGTGCTCATTTTTGATAGAGAGCACGCTGCCCCTGCCGCAGATCCTGCTGTTCCAGCGGCTGCGCACCGTGGAAAACTTCAAAACCATACTTCTGCTCAGTTGGCTGGGTGGAGACCTCACGAAAATCAGCTACCTGATGTACGGCACAGACAACGTGGGGGTCATTTTTGTGGTTGCTGCCATCTTCCAGATGAGTCTGAATCTAGTCATCACATACCAGTTTTTCTACTACAAACACATGGACACGGTTAGTTCGCGACAGGTGATTCCGCTAAGCCACACTAAGGAGGAGATTCCGATGGACGAGTTCCGCGTTTCGGGTACTTTTTCTGCGTCGTCGAGCCGCGGCCCCTTCTCGCCGGTCTCATCGTCGCAGTTTCCGTCTCCAGCCACCACGCCGATCCTGAACCCGAAACTCGACCACACGCGTTCCAGATCAAGCACATTCAACGAGCACGAGGCACAAATCAACAAGAGTCTGCGCAAGGTGAGTCTGAGCAGCAGCGTTAACCTGGAGACGATGAAGGAGCAGAGTAGCAAACTAAATCATTAACATACAAACAATGAAGATATATCACACATTAGTCAGAACATAATTCATCTTTTCCGTTTCTAGTCTCTCATCGTTGATCTTCCACCAGATCTCGAAAGTCCCCGTCTCGTCGTCGAAAGTGTCCCTGCTCACCTCCCATGGCTTGGGGGTGATGATGTAGTGGATATTTTTTATTTCGTCGATGTCCCAAACATCGGCGTGGCATTTTTTCAAGGTTTTCAGACAGTTATACTTGTACGAGAGCCCCAGCCAGCGGTTGCGGAACACGTCCGAGAGCAGCTCCTGGTCCGGGAAGTCGTACGACGCCGTTTTCTCCGGCATCGATAACGTTTTCAATATCTCGTTATAATTGTCCATGTTGGGTTTCACAATCAGCAGGCCGCCGTTGCACGCCTTGAGTCCGTACCGTGAGTCCGGGCCCTTGATGTGGCGGAACTCGTCGTCTTCGCGGACGGATTCCCCGATTTTCGCGTGGTAGTTTGTGTAGGAGCAGTTTTTCGGAATCCAGTTTCTCGGATAGTGCTCCAATTTCAAAGGGTTGCACACACACGCAGGGCTAGCAGCAAAGGCAATGTGCTCGTCGAGCGGCAGCTCCATGAGCTCGTCCATGTTGCGGATCACAACCATGTCGGAGTCCAATTGGATGACTCTTTGGAACTGCGTGAGCTTGAACGGCTGTAACTTCGACCAGGTATCGTAGAACCTGGAATCGTGGCCAAACTCCTTCGACTTGGTGGGGACCAACGCTTCCACCTGCATGATCGGGATTCCTCGCCGGCAGATCTCCAGAACGGACTTGGGGTCCAGCTGCGAGGTGTACAAGGCAATTAGGGGATACTTGGATTGCGCCCTTTTCAGCGAGAAGTCCAGGGTCAGCAGGCCCTCAAGATACTTCCTGTTTGTGATCAAGGTGGACCACACCTTGGAATGCATCGACACGTCGGTGTCGGCCGGATACACATCATCGGCAGTCATCTAAGCAGCACTCGTGGAGGCCGAAAAACAAATGAAATTATCGATAGATAATGCGCCACGTATGGATGAGGTAATAGGTGTGGCTTTATCTGCCCTTTTCTCTTCTGGGCACGCAAAATTGGCCCTCGAACAAAGAAAAAAAAGATTCCTAAAGAAAACAACCAGTTTTTTCCACCCGTCCAAAAAGCAGACCTCAGCCTAAAAGGATCAAACCCACCAGTCCCGATCGGCATCAAGTGGTTTGTTTTTGCAGGCACTAAGGTTTCCTCCGTCAGGCTGACATACACACCCTCCGAAGACCGCACAACCTCTATCTACTCCTCCCAACATGGTGTTGATCAACGGCGTTAAGTACGCCTGTGAGCGGTGTATCAGGGGCCACAGAGTCACAACGTGCACACATGTCGACCAGCCAATCATGATGATCAAACCCAAGGGCCGGCCCTCGACGCAGTGTGCGCACTGCCGACAACAACGCAAGCTGAAGAACGCACACGTAGCCTGCACTTGCAACTCGAAAACCAAAGACCACGACGTGGGCTGTGCGTGCCACGTCGACGGCGAGTGCACGTGCTCGTCGAAGCAGAAGAAGGCAGGCTCGAAGAAGAAGGACGAGGACGCCAAAGAACAGAAGTCGAAAATCTCCCCTCCCGAGTCGCTGTCGCTGAATATTGACAAAGATAACGTCAACGGTGTTATTCAGTCATGGGGTATGGCGTCGCCGCCTCTGGGATCCGAATCCCAGCAGAATGACAGCCTACTGTCGCTGAACTCCGCTACCTCAGACAAGCCGTCGCAGGGACTCCAGTACCAGCAGTTCTCGAAACGGCTGGTGGGGACGGACCCGCTCCAGAACTTTCGGTCGTCGACGCCGCATGGCCAGCATAAGAAGGCTGGGGAAATCCATGTTTCTGTTGACGAGTACGTTGCGCCGCTGAACACGATGAACAGCAACTTCTCTACTCTCATGAGCAGTATTTCGACCTCAGAGCCGGTCGTGCCTCCGGCCACTGCTAACGGACGGTCCAAGTCGAACTCAATGACCAGCGAACCGTTCCAGGGCATCAACACGTCCGGATCTGGTCTTTTAGACAGTTTCGACGACAACAACTCTTCCAAGCTGTACCACAACCGCAACAGAAACGTTTCGAGCGGCTCGGTGATTTCAAGTCCGCGAGAATCGATCAACCCTGACTCTCTGTTCCCGCTCTTCCCGCTGATCGGCCCGTCGCAGTCGTACTCGTCACACTCATCTCTTCCCTCCACACCCTCCCACCAGAGTCTCAACGACCTGATTTCAACGCAGCCCACGGGACAGAAACTGTCGCATACCAACCTGAACTCTCATAATAGCAAAAACCACCATAATTATCCGCAGATGCTTAAGAAAAACCTCACGGGCTCGTCCACCCATTCCAGCGGATCGTTGAGCCACTCGCACCACCATGGCGTTCACGGCCACTCTCATCAATCGCACTACTCGCCGTATCCCCAGCACATGATGGCCCAGCAGCCGCGGAGATCCAATTCATTTTTGTCCGTTTCGTCGTCCAACACGGTGAACTCGTCGCTGGGTTCGCCAAACTCGATTCTGACCAACGAAAGACCGCCGTTGGTGAGTGCCAACTCGACAGACTCGCTGAACGGGTTCCAGCTGACGAATGCCAAAACAAATACCACGCTGATGGACGATCTCTACCAGACCAGAACTTACACGGAGTCCGGAATGAAGCCGTTCTCGATAGTCCCGGAGGAGGAAGATTCTGGCTCGACCCCCGCGTCCGAAGTGTCACAGCTGCGCACCGTCAAGCACACTGTGGACCCGGCATTTGACGCAAGTGCAATAGGCACGATCCCGCTGACCACCTCCTCCGATCTGGCGAACGCCACGGACCAACGAACAGAGACCACTGCTGCTCAGACAGACTACTCGAGCTATCTGGGCAACATAGACTACCTAGACAGTCTGCTGGAGCAGTCCGCCGACCAGGCAGACTTATCCAGCTTCATCGACCTTCAGAGTGCCCAGACACAGGAGCAAGCCTAGATAGACTGGTGTGTAATAAACTGGTTTCTTACGCGACATTGTGAGTGTTGCCGTTAATATTCAATCTAATTTATATTTCCAGGACCATTGATGCAATCGTCCCAAAAGCTTGCTTCCAAGCTCGACACCTTGGCGAAAATGTCTGCCAAAGTGTCTAAAAGTTTGCCTTTATCGAACCCGTCCTCGTTCTTCCTCCTGCTGACGTACTCGTCGAAGTACTCGTTGAGGACCTGCTCGCCGCGTTTGCAGGCCTCCACGTACCACGGAGACACGTAGTCGCCGAGCCAGTCGCGGTAGAGTTTTTGTGTCGCCGAGCCTGCGTCCACCCGGTACGACAACCTGCCGCTCTCCGCGTCCTGCTGCAATTTGCGTGCCGTCTGGAGAGTTTGCGCGTTGTTTTCTGGATCTGCCACCAAGAATTTCGTGCCGTTATTCAGCGCATTGGCAGCAGCATGGTTGTAACCAATCAGACACGGCATCAGCGCAGTCTTGCACAGCAGCCAGTCGTGTGTCTTCTCGTACAGCTCGACCAAATAGTTGATATAGTCCAGCGTAGCACGTCCAGCGACGATTTCCTCCAGGTCCAGGTCGGGCCATCTGCTTTTCAGCTTGACTTTGTGTCTCTCCATCTCGTTCTCGATATTGCCCAGAATCTCGTCCACGTACGCCTGCAGCTCCTCCGACTCTGTGATGCTGCGCAAGTTCACGTGCACGCGGTGGTACGCCTGCAGGTAGCGGTAGTCCTGTTTGAGGAAGTAGTTGAATTTTTCCACTGGCAGCGTGTCTTCCATCACCTGCCGCACAAACTGGTGATGAGTGTATCTTTGCCAGTGTGGAGCGACTTTTTCGTGGTTGATGAGGAACGCCAGTAGTCCGGCGTCCTTCCGCACCTCCTGCGGCCGTCCGATCGCCCACATGTGGTTCAACGGCCCGTTGGGCTTCACCTCTGCGTGTCTGATGGCCTCGTTGACAAACCCGATGGCGTTCTCGACCGCGGTCGCCAGAGACGCGCCGCGGGCCAGATTGCACGCGACCGCCGAGCTGAGCGTGCAGCCCGTTCCGTGCAGATTTGGCGAGTCGATGTAGTTCGACCGGAATACGGTGAGTGTTCCTGACCGGTGCTCGTACAGCACGTTCAGAATATACACCGGGTTCTCGGGGTCGACAGCCAGGTCCTTGTTCACCGGGACAAGCCCGCCCTTGAACAGCACGTCTACCTTGAACCGCGACCCGAGCAGGCGCGCAGCCGCGTAAAAATCGTCCGCCGTGGCAAAGGTGATCTGCTCCACGCCAGGGTCCGAGCTGCGCAGCACAGCCAGCAAAACTTCCGCCTCGCGCGAGTTCGGGGTAACGAGGGCCGCATGTTTGAACAGCTCGACCACTTTTTTCAGCGCTGCCACAGAGCTCAGCCGGTCGCCGTTCTTCGCCACAAACACCGGGTCCAGCACAATGGGCGCGCTGGCGGCACGGGCGGCCAGAAACGGCGTTATCACCGACAGCGTCTCGTCCGGCAGCATGCCGAGCTTGATGGCGTCGAGCGCAATCTGGTCGTCGGCAATGGCCACCAGCACCTTCTCCACGGTCTCTGCGGGGGTCACCGCGACACTGTGCACGCCGAACGAGTTCTGGGCCGTGAGGGCCGTGATACAGGTGACGGCATAGCACTTGTGCGCCGTGATGGTCTTGACATCGGCCTCGATCCCTGCGCCGCCCGACGAGTCAGAGCCGGCAACGGTGAGGACCCGCGGAACGTGCGCGGGGGCCGTTTCGCCGCTCAATTGGTCGCACAGGTCAACAAGAAGTGCCATAACCTTGTTAAAAAAAAATCACTGGTCTCCATTTTTATACACAATGCACTGCCCGGTTGCAGATTTTCCGTCTACAGATTGGAGCCTATTTTGCTGTACGCCTCCGCAAAGCCGTCGACCAGCGCGGCGAGCCCGATGGCGCCGGGGTCGGGCAGCCCGCCCTCGGCCTCAAACGGCTTGAACTCGTCCTCGCTCACGTACGACGCACGGCCAAACTTGGCCTTGAGCTTTCTGGTCGACTCCGCTCCCTCGTGGCACGCCTTGTTGGCCCGGTTGAGGTCGCCCTTGGTGGCGGCAAACTGCTCCACAAACGGCGCCAGCGCGTCGATCAGCGTCCGGTCGCCAGCACGAGCCCGTGTGTACCGGTACAGCGAGTCCAGGGCATCCTTGAGCGACGCGGCCAAGATTTCGGGCGTCACGTCGTAGCCGCCCTGCTGGAGCTCTCTGTCCTTGAGCGACTTGGCCAGCGCGGAGATGAATATCGAGTACAGCCCGCCAGACGTGCCTCCCATGGCCGTCTCGACGACGTCTGTGATCTGGGTCAGGCTCCGGACTGCGTCTGCGACCTCCAGCTCATCGGCAGCCAGCAAGTCGAGGATCGCGTGCGCGCCGTTCGCCAGCGTCTCGCCGCAGTCGCCGTCGCCGGCGACCGTGTCGTACAGCGTGATCTTCGGCTCCTTGGTCAGCAGCTTCTTGCACCCGCTCTCGAGCACAGCCTTGGCCGTGCTGCCCGAGAAGCGCACTTTCGACGCGGCCGACGCGTCGCTCGCCTGTGGAGCGTCGATGACGAACGACTCCGATTTGGCCGCCCATTCTGCCGTCGTGTACGACGAGTTCCACCCAGGCACCTTTGTGGGGTAGTCCAGGCACTCGAAAACCTCCTTGCCGCCCGCCTTGGTCGCGTTCAGCAGCGTGATCGAGAAGCCGGGACCGTCCAGCGACGTCGTGTACGCACCAGTGTACACTCTTGCCGGCCTGATCTTGTAGCCGCTGGCCAGCTGCTCAACGACGGTGTTCTGGATAGCGTACAGCTCGAGGTTCGACGTGCCGCCCAGATTGTTGATCATCAGCACCACCTCGTCCGAAGCGTCGAAGTCCACGTAGTTCCGCTCCTTGTCGCTCTTGTCGAGCAGGTACTTGAGCAGGTCCGCCACGAGGGAGTCGATCGTCGGGATCGGCGAGACGCGCTTGATGCCCGCCTCGTTGTGGATCCCCATGCCCACCTCGATCTCGTCCTCCCCGAGCAGGTGCTTCTGCTCGTCCTCGTCGTCGGACCCGGACTCGTGGTGCCTGCTACCCGGAATCGTGCAGTGGTCGAGCGACGCGCCGATCGTCACCAGGTTGGCCACCACGGCCTCGCCCAGCCGGTACACCTCGCTCAACGAGGCTCTGTTCGAGTCTCTGGCGGCCTTGGCGCCGATAATCTTGTGCACAAGGGCCGTTCCGGCCAGACCGCGCCGGCCCACCATGCCGTTCTTGGTCCTGCCGACAGAAACGTCGTCCTGGACAATCAGCAGCTCCACGGGGACGCCCTCGGCCTTGGCCCGCTCGGCAGCGAGCCCAAAGTGCAGAATGTCGCCGGTGTAGTTTTTCACCACAATAAGCGTGCCTTTATGTGAGGGCTTTGCCTTCAGACCCGAGAGAATCTGCTTTGTCGAAGGCGAGGCGAAAACGAAACCAGCAACCCCAACGTCCAGACAGCCCTCGCCCACAAAGCCGGCGTGCAATGGCTCGTGGCCAGAGCCCCCGCCCGACAGGATCATCACCTTATCGGGCTTGGAGTACTTGTTTATCACCACCCGCTCGGACTCGATGAATTGCAGGTCCGGGTTGCCGTGACACAGGCCCTTGAGATGCGCATGGACCAGGTCGTGCTTGTAGTTCCAGTGCTTGCTCGACATGCTAAAGAAAAGAAGGGTGAGAAATGCTGGGTCGGGCTCATTTTTTTATTGCGTGCCCGGGGTGGCCAGGGCCGGCTAAGCTTCTCGTAGCGGGGAAAATAGCCCCATAGTCTATGCGAAAACACACCCGGGGAAATAACCGCAGCGCGGGCAAGCGTGCGACACACAGAAACGGGGGGTCGGCGATCACGTGGCCGGGCGTCACGCGACCCCGCAGCCTGCGCGCCCCCGACAAAAATCAAAAACAGACAGCCTCGCCGCATGGCCCTCCGCAGTATCGCGTTCAACCAGGACTACACGTGTCTCGCGGCCGGCTTCGACGCGGCCTACAAGGTGTACAACTGCGACCCGTTCGGCGAGTGTTTCCAGAAGACGGACGACGGCGGCGCCAACTTGGTCGAGATGCTGTTTTCCACGTCTCTGATCGCCGTTGTGGGGGTCGGCGACAAGCCGGCCAACACAATGCGCAAGCTGAAGATCATCAACACCAAGCGCAAGGCTGTGATCTGCGAGCTCACGTTTCCGACGGCGATCCTGTACGTCAAGATGAACCGCAAGCGGCTGGTCGTGGTGCTCGTGGACCAGATCTTTGTGTACGACGTGTCGTGCATGAAGCTGTTGCACAGCATTGAGGCGAGCGCGGGGTCGAGCGGCCGGGTTATCTGCGACCTGTGTGCGGACGACGAGAGCGTGCTTGTGTTCCAGCAGTCGGGGACTTCCGACGAACTGGCCGCCAACGCGGGCACGGTGGTGGTGTTTGACGCGCTGCAGATCCAGCCGACCAACGTGATTGAGTGCCACAAGTCGCCGCTGCAGCGGATCGCGGTGTCGAAGGACGGCCGGCTGCTGGCGACGGCCAGCGTCAAGGGCACGATAGTGCGGGTGTTCCGCGTGGCAGACGGCAGGAAGGTGCACGAGTTCCGGCGCGGGAGCTACACGGCGCAGATCTCGTGTCTGAGCTTCAACGCCGACGCCACGGTGCTGTGCTGCTCGTCCAACACCGGCACCGTCCACTTCTTCCGGCTCGACGGCGTCGACCGGCGCGAGTCGACGGGGTCGATCGACACCGACGTCGACGCCCCCGACGCGCTGCCGCGCGAAAGCAGCATCACCGAGGAGGAGTCGAGCGAGATCAACCGGCTCATCAACAGCCAGCTGGGCGGCCACAACGGGTTTGCGAAGAAGAAGAGCGCCGAGTCGCTCAAGAACTTCATCTGGTCGAAGTCCAGGACGTACCTGCCGTCGCAGATCAACTCGATTCTGGAGCCGAAAAGAGACTACGCGTTCATCAAGCTCAGCAGCGAGGTGGAGAGCGAGGTGGGGCTTGTCGACAACAACTGCTACGTCGCGACGCGGACGGGCGATTTTTTCGTCTACTCTGTGCAGCCCGGCCAGTGCGTGCTCCTCAAGCACTATAAAATAGAGTAAGACATTTCTGAAACATCACCATTTTTTCTCATGGCCACTGCTCAGAACAGGTCCACCGAGCCCACGCCGTACCTGTGTCTCAAGTCGCGCTGGCTGCTTGCTGTTTGGAACGAGTGGACGCTTTTCGGGGGGCTGGTGTTGACCATCGTGCTGCTGGACGGCCGCTCGGCGTCGTCGAGTTCCGGGTCGTCTAGCTCGCCGCTGAACACGGCTCTTTCGGTTGCTTCCAACACAGACGTGCACAACGTCCAGTCCGTGCTGTTGGACGGTTTGGAGACCGTCGTGGCCAACGATCTGACGGCCCAAGCCGCGTACCTCAACTCCACGCTCAACGACACAATCACCACGGCGTACGCGGCGGTCGCCGCCATTGACCTGCGCCCGATTCTGCAGCAGCTCGCCGACTCGATCAACCGCACCGTCACGACGTCGCTCGCGTCGCAAAACAGCGCGCTCGGGGCGCTCAAGTCTAGTCTCGATTCCCAGGCAGTGTATGTTGGAAGTTCAGTGAGCTTGGACAAAATGAGTATAAATTATACATGGGTCGGCAGCTATCTGGAGAACGAAATACAGAACCGCACGGTAACCAACGCGTACGAGAAATACTTCGAGAACCTCCGCGATTACTTTGCTTTTTTCGACTCTCTCACAAACGAGACGCTCCACAACGTTTCTGCTGTCTTTGACCTGATGGACCTGTCCGGCCCTGATATCTACAACTACTCCATTTCGAACGGGTCAGCGCTGCACCTGGCGTACTCGAGCTCGGCAGCCTCAAGAGATAATAAAGCGGTGTACGTTCTCGCTGCGTTGATGATTATTTTCGTGGTAGCACAGATGCTGCTTGACTGGCTACGCTTTGCACATGAGCAGAAACAGGCGGCGTGTTTTCCGTTCGAGGCCACGGAAAAGACGGACTTCTTAGAGTACACCTTCCGAACCGTCGATTTCGAGGCGTTCAAGCTCGCAGAGGTGCTTGTGCCGTTTCTGGGGGATAGCATCAGGCTGAATTTTCTTGCGTCCTTCTGGCTTGGAATGCGGTCGAACGCGAAGAATCTGCTAAAATACATAATTTTCTCACTGCTTCTGTATTCCTGTTGGACACAGAAGACTTCCTCTTCAGTGGGCGTTACCCTGAGCGGGGACACGCGTCTACACAACACGACGCACACGCTGAAAACCGATTTTGGAGCTGGGTCGCAAGCGCTTCTGGACGATATCCGAGGAATCTACGAAGACTTCGGGGCCCACGTGCGACAGTTCCTCGAAGAAGAAGGCCTGGCGCCGTTTGTGGCGTACGACGGGCCGAACTCCTCGTTTTTGGCCGACCTTAGCTGGCCCAACGATATGGCAACAGAGCTGACTGTCGCTGTGAATAGCACGGTTTCGCCGGGCAAACTCCACCTCACCCAGTCGGCCGTCCGCAGCACCCGCTCCCTGCTGTACTACGCGTTTGCGCTCTGCGTGGCGGCCACGCTCACGATGGTGGCCGTCAGCGTCTACACGCTCCGGCAGCCGGGGTTACCCGCACGTAGTTTTCGTTAAATTTTTTTGAAAATTTAATCAAGAGCGTTGATCTTAAGAAGCACCGAGGAGCCGACATCGCTGCTGAATTCAGGACACAACGGGCGTTGTAGATTTTGGTACACTGAGATGTCGCATAGGAAGTTACAACAGTAAGTGTGGACGGCAGCCGGGCCTGGCGACTCCGGGCCTGCAAACAGGGAAAAAGGGGCCAGGGGTCGCTTGGAACCCGCGACTCGACACGGTTTACTAACGGGCCAGGGAAATTGATCGCGTGTTCAAGAAGATCGGGGAGGGGCTGGAGATATTCAACACGCTGTACGAGCGGCACGAGAATGCCTCGAACGGCTCTCAGAAGGAGAAGCTGGAGAACGACCTCAAGAAGGAGATTAAGAAGCTGCAGCGGTTTCGCGAGCAGGTGAAGAACTGGCAGGCCACCAACGAGGTGAAGGACAAGGAGCGGCTCAACGAGAACCGTCGGCTGGTCGAGCAGGCGATGGAGAAGTACAAGGTGGTAGAGAAGGGGTCGAAGACGAAAGCGTTTTCCGACGAGTCGCTGGCGAGCTTTGACGACCCACAGGAGGACAACGAGGCGATCGAGTTTGTGCGGGAGACGCTGGACGAGATCCAGCGCCAGGAGGAGGCTCTGGAGAGCGAGCTGGACAAGCTGGGCGCCAAGAAGGGCAAGAAGACCAGTGCTGTGGACGAGCGCAAGTCGGAGATCGAAGATCTGCTGGAGATCCACCAGTTCCACAGAGAAAAGCTGGAGGTGGTATTGCGATTGCTTGAGAGCCACGTGCTGCGGCCCGAGGACATAATGAACATCCAAGAGGACATCAAGTACTATCTGGAAGAGAACCAGGATCCGGACTTTGTGAACGACGACACCATCTACGACGATCTGAACCTGGACGTCGACGAGAACACGCTTCACGATGGCAGCTCTGCGCAGAACGGCACGCACAAGGAGGAGGAGTCTGTTCTCGCGTCGACGGCGCCGATCTCCGTGTCTGTGCCGGACTCCACGCTTCAGAAGAAGAAGGAGAGCACGCCGACACCGTCCACCGTCCAGCCCTCGCCTGTGGCGACCGCCAAGCCACCGGCCCCCGTGAAGCCTGCGCAGACGCCGCCGGTGAGCGTTCCCAAGATCGCGACGCCGACGACGTCGCTGGCCAATCTGGCCGGCAGCCTGTCGTCCATGAGCACGCTGAAGCCTGCGCCGGTGCCCGCAAAGCCTGTGGGAGAGCTCAAGTGGGCGGCCGCAGTGAGCCAGACGGCCAATGGGCGGCCAAAACCGGATGAGAAGCCGGCCACGCCGGCCACGCCGCTCTCGACGCTCAACACCAACGCGCTGAACGCCGCCAGTGTGCTGGAGGCGCTGAAAAAACAGCGGCCGCAGGACAGAGCGTCGCACAGCAACTCAGAGTCCCGCACGGCGTCCGGCACGGCGGGCGCTGGGTCTGCTGCGCCCGGCGACGTTGCGAACGACCCAAACTTCCGGTTTCTGCCTCCAGGCATCCAGAGCACGATCCTGTCGTTTGTGATGGCCAGAAACCGGCCAGAGTCCGAGAAGACTCCGTCGCTGTCGAGCGTCGGCGCCATGCTTGCCGTTCCCCGTCGCTTCTCGCCGCTCAGCGAGGGAACGTATCCGCCGGGACTGGAAGCGCAACGGGTTTCTGCGATCTGGAACAGCGTGCGGATGAGCAACAACATCGAGATCGACTCGCAGAACGTCGACACCGCCACGCTGTTCTATGCCTACTACTACGCCCTGTCGCAGAGAGAAAGAGACGTCGCCGCGTCGGTGCTAGCCTCCAGGCTCTGGAGAGTCAACAACGACAAGACCATGTGGTACCAGCGCCATTCGCAGGTGAAAGTGTCGGGCGACGGCTTTGAGATCTCCGACTTCAACATCTTCGACGCGGAAAAATGGAGCTTCTACGAAAAGAAGAACCACAGAGTCGACTACTCCCAGTTTGGAAAATCCTAGCTGCGTATATACTGAATATTGAGGTAGTAACTACTCGCTAAAATCCTCGCCGCTCTCTGACTCGCTTTCTGCTTCGCCCGAGATCTTCACCTTTTTCTTCCGCTGGATATTCTCCTCCTGCTCCTTGCGTCTTCTCTCCTTTTCCTTGCGGCGCACAGCGTGGATCTGCTCCAGCTTGTTGATCTCCTTCACACTCTTCTTGATCCGCGAATGGTACAGCACCTTGCCGTCACAGACGCCCTCCTCGATCTTCACGAGCTCGAGCTTCATTCGCGGACCGATCTCCGTCAGTTTCACCGCCTTCTTGCGCTTGCCCCCTTCCTCGGCAGCACCCTTAGTTTTCACGGCAACCTCCTCCTTCACCTCCACCACAGCGTCCTCCTCCACCTCCGAATCAGAGGTGAATCCGGCCTGGGCGTACGGGTCCAGAATGATGTCCGCGACGTCGTCGACTTTCGACAAGTTGGGCAGTTTTTTATTCGTTTTCTTGTGCACCTTGACCAGTTTTTTCACGTTCTTCGAGACATCCACCAGCTTCGTGTCGATGACGTAATGACGAAGGTCGATCAGCCCGGTCTGCTTGTCCTTTTGCAACAGCAAAACTCTCTTGATGGTGCTGACCTTGGTGTTCTGTGGGGAGATAGGCGGGAACATGTTCTGAAACATGGTGACCATCAACTTTTCATGCTGCTCTGCTTCTTTCGGGTTAGTGAAGCCGCTCATCACAAGCAACGGAGGGTTCAGGAACTCCGGTCCGGACTTGCTCACGCTCTTGGGCATCTTCTGATAGCGGGCGACGTCTTTGCAAAGCGAATACTCGTGGATCTTGAAGTTGATGGTGGGACCCCTGGGCATTGCTGAGAATCGAAGCTGGGTGGACCCCGTCTCCTCGTTCTGGCTGAAAATCAGCAATTGCGAGATCCCAAGCGGCCCTGCCATCACAACAAAGTCCTTGAGCTTGTTGCGGTTGCGCTCGCGAAGATTGATCGCCGTGTGAGGAAGCATCATGATCCTGGTGTCTCTAACTAGTTGTGTAAGGGTGTGGTTGTGTAAAGCTGTTCCCAGATGGATCACCATCGAGCGGGGGATCTTGGCCAGCTCTTCCTCGCTCAGCTTGACATGGGTTCTCTTTTTTTGCTGGGTTGTTAGCAATTTGGGGTGGTTATACTTACTCTTCTTTTGGCCATGGTGAAAAGATCGGTCTAAATAAATTTTTAAAATATTTTTGAATTATTTTATGGAATATTTTTAACAAAGAAAAATTAATTTAATCAATTTATCTAATGTCTCCTACAAAGATATCTCGCCCTGGAAACGTGGCCCCTAAAAAGGCCGTGTCTGCCAAGATCGACATTGACTTGCTGAAAAAGAAGCTCACGGCTAGCCAGAAGCAGGAACAGTCAGACGAAACGCAAACAGAGAAACAAGAAGACAAACAAAAAGAACAAGAACAGTCTGAACAGGACGAGTCCACCAAGCAGGTGACATCGTTCAAAGAACTCGGCCTGCAGCCTGACATTCTCGACGCCATTGAAAAGCTCAACTTTTCCACACCAACGCCTATCCAAGCCCAATCCCTACCCCACAGTTTGCAAGGCCGCGACATTATCGGTATTGCCCAGACCGGATCCGGTAAAACTGCCGCTTTTGCTATTCCCATCCTCCAGGCTTTGTGGGAAGCGCAGACTCCGTACTTTGCCTGTGTACTGGCTCCGACCAGAGAGCTGGCATATCAAATCCGTGAGACGTTTGATGCTTTGGGAGTAAACATGGGACTCCGGTGTTCTACTATTGTTGGAGGCATGGATATGATGGAACAAGCCAAGGAGCTGATGCGGAAGCCGCACGTGATTGTGGCCACTCCAGGACGTCTGATGGACCATCTGGAGAACACTAAGGGTTTCTCTTTGAAGGCCTTGAAGTACCTTGTGATGGACGAGGCCGATAGACTACTCGATATGGAATTTGGGCCTGTGCTAGACAGAATTCTCAACATCATCCCGCGCGACAGGAAAACATACCTATTTTCGGCCACACTGACCTCAAAAGTCGAGAAGTTGCAACGTGCTTCGCTCGTAGACCCTGTCAAGATCGCCGTCAATGACAAGTATTCCACAGTCGACACGCTGATCCAGACTCTCATGGTGGTTCCCGACGGATACAAAAACACTTACCTAATTTACCTTTTGAACGAGTACGTGGGTAAGTCGGTCATAGTCTTTGCCAGAACGTGTGCCCATGCGCAGAAGGTTGCTCTTCTGGCCCGAATCCTTGGCTTTTCGGCCATCCCGCTACATGGACAGCTCACGCAGGCCCAGAGATTAGGTGCTCTCAACAAGTTCAAGTCTGGAGATAAACAGATTTTGGTGGCCACTGACGTGGCTGCCAGAGGACTGGACATCCCATCTGTCGACCTTGTGGTGAACTACGATATTCCAACCGACTCCAAGGCGTACATCCACCGTGTCGGAAGAACTGCTCGTGCGGGAAGATCCGGTAAATCTGTTTCCCTGGTGACGCAGTACGACTTGGAGCTTATTCTCAGGATTGAGAAAGTCATCGACATGAAGCTTCCGAAGGAGGTGCCCAATAAAAACGAGATTCTGGCCTTGCACGATTCTGTCGACAGAGCCACCGCCCAGGCTGTGTCCAAGGTCAAGGAGTTCCACTCCAAGCGCAAATTTAAAAAGAAGGACTGATGTAGGATAATAATTTAATAGGATTTTTATCAGCATTGAAGCCAGAAAATACGGCAATGAAAATAAATTCTTCAACTATTTTATGTCGCTACCTCCTTCTCTTGACGACCTGATCAAATCTCAGCCGGCCAATGGCAAGACGCGATTTCTGAGTAAGGCTCAACGGGAGAAGCGCAAGCATGAGCAGGTAGTCAAACCCCCCGCTGCTGTTGTGAAGCCGAAATCTCTTAAAAAAAGGGCACCAGATCCAAGTTTGGCGAACTCCTCGAGCGAAGGCAACGGAGACATGAACGACGCTTATTTTGTTCCGATAGTGGAACTGCCGCGACGTCGTCAGGATCTCGAGTTTGACGACGTTCACTGGTCGGAAAAAGATCTCTCCAAAATGACCGACAGAGACTGGAGAATAATGCGGGAAGACTTCAACATCAGCACTAAAGGCGGAAAACTGGAGAGTCCCTTGCGTAAGTGGGAGGAAAGCCAGATCTCGCCGCTCATTATCCAGCAACTAGAAGCTCTAGGATACAAAGAGCCAACGCCGATTCAAAGGGCAGCTGTTCCGAACGGACTGACGGGCAGAGATCTGGTGGGTATTGCCGAGACCGGTTCGGGAAAGACGTTGGCATTTCTGGTCCCCTGTGTGAACTATATTCTGCAGATGCCTCGGCTCGGCAGATTTGAGGGCCCTTACGTGCTAATTTTGGTTCCAACGAGAGAATTGGCGTTGCAGATTGAGCGAGAGTTCTCCAAGTTTGCGTCTCTCGGGTTTGACGCGATCTCGCTGATTGGAGGACACTCGTACGACGAGCATGCCGCAAAGCTGGAGCGTGGCGTGGAGGTGATCATAGCCACTCCCGGTCGGCTCGTGGACTGTCTGGAGCAGCAGTTAGTCTCTCTAGATCGGTGCTTTTTCTTGGTGATGGACGAAGCTGACCGGATGATCGACATGGGGTTTGAGAACGATCTAAACAAAATCCTGGACAGCCTACCGGATGGGTCTGAGAATCCGCACTACGCGGGTCCCGGAGAGCCCAAAAGAACCACCATGATGTTTACGGCGACCATGCCGCCGCAGATCGAGAAAATAAGCGCAAAGTATCTGAAAAATCCAGGAACTGTTATGGTCGGCGAGGTCGGCGGTGCGGTCGACAGCGTGCGCCAAGAAGCCATCCAGGTTGATGACACGGAGGAGAAACGCTTGCAAGTACTGCAGAAGGTGCTCACGCGCGGCATCTACCTGCCTCCAATCATAGTTTTCGTGAATTTCAGGAAAACATGCGAAATGGTGGCAGAATTTTTGGAGCAGCTGGGATTCAACGCCGTGACGATGCACGGCTCGAAAACGCAGGAACAGCGCGAATATGCCATCCAGCAGATAAAGGAGGGCAGGGCGGATATTCTGGTGGCTACGGATGTGGCGGGACGAGGAATTGACATTCCGGACGTGTCGCTCGTGGTTAACTTCCAAATGGCGAAAAATATCGAGGATTACACACATAGAATCGGACGCACGGGACGGGCTGGAAAAGAGGGTACGGCAATCACGTTCTGGAGCGCTGCGGACGCGGATGTGCTGTACCATCTCAAACAGATGATCACCAAAAGCCCTGTCAGCAGGTGTCCGGACGACCTGAAAAGACACCCTGCTGCGCAGAAAAAGGTGGTGAGAAACATTGAAGTCTGATGGCTATTCGCTATCGCTGACATATCCAAGCTTCGTAGCGAGCGTTGGTTTCTTCTGTACCAATTTAATAGCATCTAATGACTTGTTCGCAAAAATGGACGATGGCTGCGCAGCAGGAAGAGCTTTGGGAGCTTTCTCGGCATCCTCTCGTGACTCGTCCCCGTCCATCGCTTCCTGCTCCTGTTCTTTCTCTTCCACACGTCTCAGCTTCTCCTGCATCGTTACCAAAAGTTTTTTCGCGGTCTCCAACGCAGTCTGCTCTTCCTCCTCGCGGTTTCTTTTCTTGGCCACCGGGTCAGGATCCTCGTTAGCCCATTTGACGTTGAGTGCCTCCTCGTCATCGTCTTCCCGAAGAGACTGTCCGTACATTGCCTCTTTAGCGAACTGCGCTTGGCTTTCCAATCTGTAGGTGACAAACGCTATGCCTTTGCTTCTCACCACCCTGGTGCGCTCAACCTCTCCATACTCTCCGAAATTCTTATTGACAAGCATCTCCACGTTTGCTTCCATCGATCTGAACTTCTCCACAAACAGCGTCTTGTTGACCTTGTTAAAAGAACCCACTCCCGTCATATCGTCTCTGTAGTCTGCGAATCGTTCTCGCCCAAAACAGTCCACCGTATGAGGAAAGAAGTCCATGTCTGTCGGCAGACGGTGTAGATAGTCACAGTTTTTTCCGTTCGTGCAGTATCCGCGAGCAAAATACAGACAGATGAACTTGTCGCGGTTCACTGATCCCAGCTCCACGTGCTTGTCTGCCTTTGTGTAGCCTGCGTCTTTAGCAGGATGGCATCTATGTCGTGCGTGCGCAACGGTTCTGCCATTATATTCGCCGCCTGTCCATCGGCTATACCACAGATTAAATACCTGGCCCGTTTGCGGCGGCTTCGTTTCTGCATTGATGGATTCAGGGTTCACCTGGAGTCTAGCAGGACGACGAGCCATGAAAAATAATAAAATAAAATAAAATAAATAATATAAAATAATCTGTATTTATTTCATGCCCGAGGACTCCCCGTTCAATTCCAACACATTCGGGAACACACTCTCGCTTCGTGTGGACGGGAACTTTCTCTCGACCATGTCGATTGCCCCCAGCGGGCGCGACGTCGTTTTGGCTGGAAGAAAAGGTCTTTTCGTCATCGACCTCGACGACCCCTTTGCCGCTCCTCGCTGGCTCCACCACCAAACGTCCTGGGAGGTGGCCGACGTGCAATGGTCGCCTCACAAGAGCAAACCGTCGTGGGTGGTATCCACCTCCAACCAAAAGGCCATGGTCTGGAACCTGGCCAGACCATCTCACAACGCTATAGAGCATGTCCTTCATTCCCATACAAGAGCCATTACTGATATTAACTTCCACCCCAACCACCCAGAGCTGCTCGCTACGTGCTCTGTGGACACCATGGTGCTGTCGTGGGACATGAGGAGCCCGCAAAAGCCAATAAACAGCTGGTCTGACTGGCGTGCTGCTGCTTCGCAGGTCAAGTGGAACCACATGAACTCCAACGTTTTGGCGTCCACACACGATAACAATATTCTCATCTGGGACATTCGAAAGGGGGCCATTCCACTGGTGAAAATACAAGCCCACAACGCGCGCATCAACGGGATTGACTGGAGCAAGACCGAGGTCGATAAGATTATTTCGTGCTCCAACGATATGAGTGTCAAGTTCTGGGACCAGAACAAGCCGGACAAAGCCGTATACACGATCAGAACAGACTTTCCGGTGAGCAGAGCGCGCCACGCGCCGATTGGCGACCACATCTGCGGCATCATGCCGTCCCGTGGCGGACAGAACTCCATATACATTGTGAAATTCAAAGACGAGACAGGAGAGAGCAAATTGAAGCCAAGCTACATTTTCAAGGGCCACACAGAGCCGGTCAAAGATTTTCTTTGGAGAAGCAGACATTCGCCGAACACCGACGTGGATGACCGCGAGTTCCAGTTGGTGACGTGGTCTGCAGACTGCGATCTTCGTCTGTGGCCTATCCAGGAGGACATCTACGACAATTTCAA
This sequence comes from Ogataea haglerorum, assembly GCF_019207285.1. Classification (NCBI taxonomy): domain Eukaryota; kingdom Fungi; phylum Ascomycota; class Pichiomycetes; order Pichiales; family Pichiaceae; genus Ogataea; species Ogataea haglerorum. The sequence continues at coordinate 133,876 of NW_025065166.1, forward strand.
CTACAAAAGAAACCAGCCGTTGGCTAACCCGTTGCCAGACTACAGCTACGAGACCTATCGTCGCGAGCCGCCAGTTGCTTCCGAAAATAACCTGATCATCAGACGACGGAGAAACACGAACCTCATTTCCAGCAGAAACAGCTTTACTCTGCAGAACGACCAGTTCAACCACCTTAACTGGATTTCTGGTATTCGGATTGGCCAGTCGGCTATACAGCAGATGGACGTCCATGTTGGAGACAGCACACAGCCGGCCAATTTGGCAGAAGAGGTCGGAAACGTGGGCCACAAGTTTCCTAAAGTGAGATTCGAGCGGATCAGCGTGTCGACGGGCAACTTGGTGATATCTTTGAATGGCCCCTGGAATGACGAATTGATATTCATTCGCGTGGAAATCAGTTTCTCCAAGGACTATCCCTCGCCCACGGGAGTTCCAAAGTTCTCGATCGAGGAGACACACGAGCTCACCGATGAGGACCGCAAGGAGATGCTGGCGCGTCTGGACGAGATTGCCAGCAAATACTGCTCGCTGCGAAAATTCTGTCTCGAGCCCTGCCTGCGGTTTTTACTTGGCGAGAAAGTGAATCTGGACATCGAGCAGGAGGAGGACGATCTGACGCTCGATCCGTTTTCTATTCCGTACGAAGACGCCAACGCATCCGACAACAGCATTGAGGTTTCTTCCATCTCTGACAGAGACACAGGCAGTGAATCTGAGGACGAGACCGCGGCAATCGTCGACGTCAACAAGCCAACTTTTGATAGCACGCCGGTGCCCAAGGGTTGCGGGGCCATTTGGACGGCCAGCGGCCATCTTGTGTGCTTTTTCATCCCCAAAGAGGACAAAAAGGCTCCGCAGCAGGTGTTCAAGTTTGGACAGCAGGGATTTAGCCTGGCGAACGGGCTGAAAAGCAAAAAAATCGAGCACGGGATGGAGCTTCCCACCTCTGCCAACGCAGATTCGGAGGACGACGTTTCTAGTCTGAGCTCGGAGGCCAGCTTTTCCAACGACCTCGATATACTACAGTACGACAGGCTGTACAAAACTAAGCTTCCATTAGAGAACGTGGCAAGCAACCCCGGCACGCACACCTCGAAGTCGAAACAGAGCCGCAACATTGTGAAAATCCACGATTTCCGCCACTTGATACCTGCCAAAATGGAGCTGGCCTTCGAATACAGAGTTCTGGGCGACACTCCTGAGAATCTGGCCAAGTGCAACGCGTTGGTTGCAGAAAAGTACGGCTTCAAGAATCTGGCCGACTGCTGGAGAATCCTGTCCATCATCCTGGTCAAGGAGGTCCAATTCGAGGACAAGCTCGATCTCGCTGTCCACGCGGGGTTCGTGTCCAAGGACGAGCCTACAGACAGCTATAAATTCTACTGGGGAGCACATCCATTTGGAGGCAGATGGCTTGCAAAAATGATCATGAAATACTACGAGCGGCGGAGCGACGTGCAGATGCTGGCAATGCTGTCCTGTGTGCTTTATGAGCATTTCGAAAATAAGGACCGGCCGGGCGTCCCAATAAACACTCCTTACTCGCTAAATTCCGTCATCCCTGAGAAAACCTTGGTCCGACAGAGCTCCAAGCAGGGACAGGTGGTCTCCTTTGATACCAGGAGCCCTGTGGGCTCGTATTACCATCTTCTCTCGCGGAACCGACTTTCCTCGGTGAGCACGACCTCTATTTCCGAGAGTCTTGTCGGGTCTCCTGGAGAGCTACATGTCTCTAACCGGCGCGGAATCCGTCCTCAAAGCATCGCGCTAGGCCACAGCACGCCAGGCGACTCTTACTCGCTGCATCTGGGCCGCTCGCCGGGCGCCATGTCGCCGTCCTCGCTGTCCTCTACTGGCAACGTCTTCAGCCAGGCGTTCCTGAAGTCGCTGAACAACACGGCGCCGCCACCACCGGCCTCCCAGACAACAGTCCCCAAGGTCAGCATCCAGATGATCAACACCGACTCGTTGGACCTCTACGAGGACGCGTACTCGATGTCCCTGCTGGACGACCTCGATACAGAGCGGCTTCAGATGTACAGAGCAGAGTACGCCAATCTGTTGTTCTGCTGGGGTCTTCCCGTCTCGAGAGCAAAAATCCTCAAATTCAACCACCGCGGCTCGGAGATGCCGTCAAGCTCAGAGCACCGCGGCGAGGTCGGCTGGCTCAAGCCGGTGGGAAAGAGCGTGTGGGACAGTGTTCGAACGCAGCGGAAATGCCACTACTGCCACCTGCTGAGCCGAAAAAGGCTCGTCGTTTGCACGGTTTGCAACCATCTGCTGCACGCGGCGTGCGCGCTCCTGTGGTGGGAGCAGGAGAAGATGGAGGAATGCTGCAGCGGGTGCGGTTGCAGGTGTCTGAAGCACCGGCTTCGCGAAGTCGAAGCGTAAAGTAGTGTACCGCCAAACAGTCTAGAATAAATTTACATCTTAAACAGATAAGCAGGCAACTTATCACCCAACAGCAGCAACCCAATCACACAATAATCCCGCTACTCTACCACCATGACTAGCCGGTCGCATCACGATGTACGGCGGCAGCTCTTTCGCGGCATCACCATGAGGATCTCGTCGCACAACCACGGCGGAGCCAAGGATGAAGACAAGGAACAAGTAGCGACCCAGCAACGGAGCCAGCCACAGAGCACAGACCCCGGTAGGCGCAGAGTGCTGAGACGGAGCAGTGTCATCACGCCGACGCTGGCGACTAAGACGAGCGTAATGCCGCTGACGCCAAGCAACACCTATTCCTCCACGAGTCTGGTGTCCGGCTCGACTGACATCAACAGCACCGACGTCAGCGACAAGGTTACCCTGCGGCAGAAGAGCGAGGCTGACATGGACCAGTACGACTACAAAACGTTCAGCACAAAACATCCTCTCCGTCTGTCGAAGATACGCGCTTTTGAGCAGGCGGAGATGGCGCACAAAATGTATTTCGCCAAGGACGACGAGTTGGAGCGCAAGAAGACTGGCATGCTACTGCAGGTACCGGGGATGTCTCCTCGTGAGTCGCGCGAACTGAGCGCGGAGGCCGGGCTCGAGCCAAATGACTCGCAGATGGAGGATTCGTACGACTACGCTGTTTACGAGGACAACAGCGACGAGGACACGAGCCTGGACCGAGACGATCCATTTGTTTCTGCAGACAGACGACTGAAAATCATGAAGAACGCTCTGCGACCGGTGTCGGAGGAGCAGCTGGTTGCCAAGAAGCTGAAACGGTCGCCGCTGAACACTGTGTTCCAGACAAGCTCGCAGTTCATGAAGGACCTGGACCTACAGGAGCTGGAGCTGTGGGAGCTGATGAACGAGGAGTTTGAGAAGGAGATGGAGACGCTCGAGGCCGAGGCCAGAGAGGGAGACAGACGACGGAGCCAGCTCAACCTGCTCGACACGTCGCTGGAATCTCTGTCGCACGCCGCGTCTCCCGAGCTGTCCATGGTTGTGTTTGACAGTCTGCGCCGCAAGATCAAGCAGGACATCAACCAGGACAACATGGAGTTTAGTATCAGAACGAATTAATCGAAAGGTCGGTCGAGGTCGATCGGCGCGCGTTTCTCGGCCCCAGCCACCTCATGCTAAATTTTCTGCACAGCCCCGTGCAACAACGTAGTGGCAAACTTAGCAAGAACAAATAATAGCCATCGCTCGTATTTAACTCGGTGGTTTTAGTGTGTTGTAATTGTTGTTATGAACGTTATCAAGCTACAGGTATGTGTTTTTTTCGCAATGGACCAGCTAACTTTTCCTTAGAAAAAATTCCCTGTGTTGGAGCAGCAGGACCTGTTCAATATCATTGATGACTTCCGCAAGATCGACTTAGACGACAAGGGCTGGGTCGACAGGAAACAGGTGATTGAGGCCGTTTCCAGCGACGGCAAGGGCTCGTACGACGATATCAGAGAGACTTTGAAGCAGGTCAATGTGGATGCCTCGGGACATGTGGAATTGGACGACTTTGTAGAGCTGCATGCGAAGTTGAAGGAGAAAAAGCTCCAGCCACCTCCATCTGCCTCTTCGGGCGTCAGTTCTGGCTCTGCTGTGTCAGGAAGCTCCTCAGCAGGCGGCTTTGTTCACAGAGGTACCGGTGCTTCGGCCAAGGTTATCGTCACCGGCAAATCAGGAACGACGCACACTATCAACGATGAGGAGAGAATTGAGTTTACGAGACACATCAATGCTGTGTTGGCAGGAGATCCGCACGTCGGCGACAGATTGCCTTTTCCATTGGACACTTTCCAGATCTTCGACGAGTGCACGGACGGCCTGGTTCTTTCCAAACTGATTAACGACTCTGTTCCAGACACGATCGATACCAGGGTGCTCAACATCCCAAAGAAAGGAAAGAAACTGAACAACTTCACCATGCTGGAAAACGCCAACATTGTGCTCAACTCTGCTAAGGCCATTGGCTGCGTGGTGGTCAACGTGCACTCCGAAGATATCATTGAGGGAAAAGAACACCTGATTCTCGGTCTTATCTGGCAGATCATCAGAAGAGGTCTGCTCAGCAAGATCGATATAAAGCTCCATCCTGAGCTTTATAGACTGCTGGAGGACGACGAGACCCTGGAACAATTCCTTAGACTACCTCCTGAACAGATTTTGCTCAGATGGTTCAACTACCACCTGAAAGCAGCAAACTGGCACAGAAGAGTGTCGAACTTTACGACCGACGTGAGCGACGGAGAAAACTACACCATTTTGCTGAACCAGTTGCAGCCAGAGTCCTGTTCCAAGGCTCCTTTGAAGACGCCCGACTTGTTGCAGAGAGCCGAGCAGATTCTGGAAAACGCGGACAAGATTGGGTGCAGAAAGTACCTGACTCCTACTGCCTTGGTCGCCGGTAACCCACGTTTGAACCTTGCCTTTGTGGCTCATCTTTTCAACACTCATCCTGGCCTGGACCCTATCGAGGAGAGCGAGAGGCCAGAAATTGAGGAATTTGACGCAGAAGGCGAGAGAGAGGCTAGAGTCTTCACCCTGTGGCTCAACTCTCTGGAAGTTGATCCTCCGGTCGTTTCTTTGTTTGAAGACCTAAAGGACGGTACTATTTTGCTGCAAGCTTTCGATAAGGTGATGCCTGGCTCTGTTAGCTTGAGCCACATAAACAAGAGACCAGCATCAGGAAAGGAGATGATGAGGTTTAAGGCTCTGGAAAACACTAACTATGCAGTTGAGGTCGGAAAGGCCAACCGGTTTTCGCTTGTTGGTATTGAAGGTTCTGACATCGTGGACGGCAACAAGATGCTCACATTGGGACTGGTGTGGCAATTGATGAGAAGAAACATCAACAACACGCTCCAGAAACTTGCCTCCAACGGTAAGGAGCTCACGGATGCCGAAATCCTCAACTGGGCCAACACGCAGGTCACCAAAGGTGGCAAGAACTCCACGATTCGCTCTTTCAAGGATCCCTCGTTGGCCACTGGTGTTTTTCTGCTGGACGTGCTGAACGGATTGAAGCCAGGCTACGTGGACTACTCGCTGGTCACTTCGGGAGCTACCGATGAAGAGAGATATGCCAATGCCAGATTGGCCATTTCGATTGCTCGAAAGCTTGGCGCTTTGATTTGGCTGGTGCCAGAGGACATCAACGAGGTCAGATCAAGACTGATTCTGACCTTTGTTGGTTCCCTGATGTCCTTGAAGGTGTGATCATTTGTACTCTAAATTAGAATTTGGAAAATGCGTAAATTAATTTTTGGAATTTTATAAATCGAACTAGTCGTCTGCGTACACTTTTCTAGTATCTGCAATTTGGTTTTTCAATTTCTCATCCCATTGCAATTTCAGATCCTTGAAGTACTTGGCCACGTCTGCCTGGCCTGTTGCGTCGATCTCTGCGATCTTCAAGTACTCTTTGCCCGTGATGGTACATGCACTGCCGTACTTTTTCTCCTGCAGGTCCAGCTCCGGCTTGGCTTCTAGACAGACGAAAATCGGAGCGTTAGCGCCTTTCCAGCCCGAAATATTGTGCCACGGGGAGCCGCACAGCCTGGCCACGTAGAACATCAGCAGCATTCCGTAGAACGTGAGCGGATTGAGGTACTGGAAGAAGGAGAAGGAGGTGAATATGCCAGGATGCGTCAAGTACTGGTTGATGCCATACTTCGACTTGAGTTCTTTGTATGTACCCAGGTGGAGCAAGTCCACGAGCCGTTTGGAGCCCTCGTACGAGATGTCAGACCTAAGCAGCTGCAGATCGTCAAAGGACAAAAACGATGGTTTCGACATTATGCTCGAGATCCACACGACCCGCGGATTTTCAGAGTGCGACAGTAACGGCTCGGCCAGGTGCTGCACAAAGTAGTAAGGGCCAAACACGTTTGCCTGGAACACAAGACCCAAGCCGTCGGCAGACCGGACACCCACCTTCTGGATCTTGTACGTGGGGAAAGTCGAGGCCTGCACCGGGCTGGCGAGGACCTCTTTGGTGGCCTGGATCCAGTCTATTCCCGAGTAGACGCCCTGGGCAGCGTTGACAAAGAGGTAGTCGAGCTTGCGGTGCATTTTCTTCAACTCGTGGATCGCCGCGAGAATAGACACCATGTTGGAGAAGTCGACGAGGACGTAGTCGAAGTCCAGAATGGCTCTACGACGCACATGTTTCTCGTTGTGTTCTTTGATCTTGTTGATGGCCTCAATGGCTTTGGGCAGAGTTCTGGACGTGACAATGATGGTCAGTCTGGTTTCGGAAGGAACCTCGGCCAGCAGACGATACGCGATGTTGAGCCCCAGGTTGCTGTTGGTGCCGGTAATCAGGGCCACGAGACTCATGGAGAAAAAAAATAATGAACGAGTTACACAGCCTGACAAAACAATAATAGGCAAGCTCTGGGGCAACAGGTTGCTGCCCATACGTTCGTGATGTTTGGCAGCCAGCGGGTGGAGCCGGTCTGAAATACCGTCCGAAATCTCTCCTTGCGACCACATGCTGCTACACTCAAACCATGCGCCGCGCACTAACAATAAGAAATTGTTTCAGTTTCAAGACCGCCCTTTATCGTGCAGTACAGCGGGCCCTGCGACGCTGATCGGCAAGTGTCAGCAGTAATCGTGTCCTGACATGCAGAATATGAAACTCGCGGCGCTTCCAGACTAATCGGCCGCCAGTGTCTCAGAATCAACCTTATATATAGACACAGACGCTCCGGGGTCTATCCACGATGCACGCCAAACAATTTGTGTTCAACCTGAGAGACTATGAGGTCAGAGACATTCTGGGCGAGGGAGCCTACGGAGTGGTGGCGCTGGGCGTCCATCGAAGATCGGGCGCCACGGTTGCAGTCAAGAAGATCGAGCCGTTTGAAAGAGAGCTCTTCTGTCTGCGCACGCTCAGAGAAATAAAGCTACTCAAACACTTCAAGCACAACAACATCATCAGCATCCTCGACATCCAGAAACCCCGCGACTTCGAGTCCTTCAGAGAGGTGTACATTGTGCAGGAGTACATGGAGACCGACCTGCATCACGTGATCCGGTCGCAGACGCTGAGCGACGACCATGTGCAGTATCTGATGTACCAGGCTCTGAAGGGCGTCAAGTGTCTGCACTCGTGCGGCGTGATCCACAGAGACCTGAAGCCGGCCAATTTGCTAGTAAACTCCAACTGCGACCTCAAGATCTGCGACTTTGGGCTCGCTCGCGTCGGCAGAGACGATTCCGCGTCGGTTTCGGAATCCAAGGACTCCTTTCTCACAGAGTACGTGGCCACACGGTGGTACCGGGCTCCCGAGATCATGCTAACGTCCTCTCAGTACTCCAAGGCGATCGATATCTGGTCGCTCGCGTGTATCTTGGCGGAGATGCTGCTCAGGGAGCCGTTTTTGCCGGGCAAGGACTACAGACACCAGCTGCTTCTTATATTCGAGATTCTGGGTACGCCCACTGGAGCCGACTTCCAGTCGATCAAGTCCAAGCGTGCGAGAGAGTACATTCGCTCGCAGAGGTTTTTCAAGAAGATTCCTCTTCGAAAAATATTTCCGCATGCCAATCCGTCCGCCGTGGACTTAATGGAGAAGATGCTAAAATTCGACCCGTCTCAGAGACTCACCGTGGAGGAGGCGCTAGAACATCCGTACTTCAGCGCGTACCGCGTCGCCAAGGAGGAGACTACGGCCGTCCCAATACCAAAGGACTTCTTTTTTTTCGACGACTGCAAAGAGCAGCTCGAGATGATTGATCTGAAAAGAATGCTGTATGCTGAAATCCTAGCTACCTAATTTAGTGATAACAAAAAATGGGGGGGCTTTTTACTGAGTGGGTTTAGGTGTGGCAATCTGGTTAAATAGAATATTTAAGTGCAACAGTAGGATTATCTGGCAACTTTTCTATGATCAATGCACGCAAGCAGAGAGTGCTCGCTATCGCCGCACTGTGCTTTCTGATCATTCTGTTCGTGTCCGTGACCAACACCGGCGAGAAGAAGCCACAGCTGCTTGCTGGAGAGCGGTCCTATTCTCCCACCCCGGGCAACAATAAGCTGGCCCAGGCTGGAGGAAACGTGAACCAGCTGGTCAAGGACAAGTCGGGCGTCATCGACGAGTCGAAGGTGAAGCAGGCAGAGGAGTTTTCCAACGTCAAACCTCCTGTGAAGGCTCCTAGTGGCGACTCGTCGCAGAAGAAGATCTCGGCAGACATATCTAAAAAAGCCGGATCGGCCAAGGAACATCTGGCCATCAAGGATCAAAAGGGGATGGCCAATACAAAGGAGCTGAAGGCATCCGACTCAAGGGATTCGTTTGGAAACAGCGTCGCCAAAGATGACGCCAAAGCGGATATCCAGCGTTCAAAAATAGACCCTAAGAAACTGGTTGACTCGGACGTCAAGAAGGTGGCGGACAGTGAGGAGAGTTCCGAGTTCGACCCGGCCAAGGAATTCAAGGAAATTCTCAGTCTTTCGCCGGTGGCTATATTCTCCAAATCTTACTGTCCATACTCTAAAAGACTCAAGGACCTGCTGCAGACGAGCTACGACATCACTCCCCAGCCTACCGTTGTCGAGCTGGATCTCCACGAGCACGGCAAGGAGCTCCAGGACTATATTGCCTCGGTGTCAGGCAGAAGAACCGTGCCGAACCTGTTTGTCAACGGCGTCAGCCGCGGTGGCTCGGACGAAATGAGCGCTCTGCATGCAGACAACAAACTTCTCGACGAGCTCATTGCATGGGGAGGCCCAAAGGTCAAGGTGGAAAAGATCAATCGGCCGTCGAACTCGTGATGACCACGCTTACGTAACTTTGATATATAACTATTTTATCATGTACGCTTCACCTACTATAGACAGCATTGACGGCAACGTGGCCATTCGGAGGCCAGATTACCTTTCTCGTGGCATTAGACAGCCGTCGCAGAGTGTACAGCAGCTTGTGAAGAGTCTTGGCCTTGCCAAGCACCAGGAAGGCGGGTATTTCAAGGAGACAGACAGATCGCCGTTTTACATGGAAAGCCCGTACTACCCAGGACATAACAGGGGGACTGAAGACGAGCCTCTGAGACCGGGAAAGTCAGCAGAGCCGGTTCTGCCTCACCCAGAAGACGCGCAAAAGAAAATTGCTCCCTACAGACACACTTCAACCTTAATTCACTATTTATTGACTTGCGATGCCTATATGGGAAGACTCCATAAAAACCATTCTCGCATAATTCATATCTTACAAAAAGGCCGTGGCCAATACGTCTTGGTGTACCCTGACGGCACCGTAAAGTCGTTTGTTGTTGGCTTTGATGTGGAAAAGGGAGAGGTGACTCAATGGGTAGTCCCCGGAGAGGTGTACAAGGCCTCATTCTTGCTGCCGTTGAATGACGAGCCATCCGCTGACGACCATCTGCTGATCAGCGAGGTTGTGGTTCCGGGCTTCGAGTTTGATGATCACCGGTTTATGCAAAGCTACAAAGAGCTGGAGGCGCTGGTTGGAGACCGTGCCGAGGAGCTCAAATGGCTGCTCGAGGCCAACTGAGAGCTGCCACCAGGCGTATTTTCCTATCTATACACGTGACTTACACGTGACGTGAAATCAACCCTCGCCGTGAAAAAATACCCAGCCGGTTTTTCACAATTAAAATTTTCAAAGTTTATTGGACTAGTTTAATAGATCAACATGGCTACTGAATTGACCGTGCAGTCTGAGAAGGCTTTCCAGAAGGTAAGTTACAGAGATAGATGATGCGACAACGCCTGCAGTGAACACGGACGAAAAGGACCGCGAAGAAGCTGAATTCGACCGCACAGGACGTTACCAGTTGAAACTCGTATTTTGCCTGGCTCCTTGGGATTCTCAAGTGCAGCGTTGTCCTCCCAAGTACTCTAACACTCAGCAACCACACATCTTCACCAACCCAAAGGCCAAGGCCTCCAAGAGAACCAAGAGATGGTACAAGGACGTCGGTCTGGGATTCAAGACCCCTAAGTCCGCTATCGAGGGTACCTACATCGACAAGAAGTGTCCTTTCACCGGTACTGTCTCTATCAGAGGTAGAATTCTGACCGGTACTGTTGTGTCCACCAAAATGCACAGAACCATCATCATCAGAAGAGACTACTTGCACTACATCCCTAAATACAACAGATACGAGAAGAGACACAAAAATCTCGCTGCTCACGTTTCTCCAGCTTTCAGAGTTCAAGAGGGTGACATTGTGACTGTTGGACAGTGCAGACCACTTTCCAAGACCGTTAGATTCAACGTTGTTAAGGTTGCTTCTGCTAAGGGCAAGGCCAAGGCTTTCACCAAGTTCTAAGTTAGTTAGATGTGTAATCAATCATAAGGATGAGTAGTGAACAATTTCGGCGGTAAGCCGGTGCAAGGATGCGCAGGCAACTTTTCTTGCCCTCGCAGCTGATAAAATTTTTCCTCCAAGTGGTGAAGTCACTTACCCTCTCACCTTTGTATCTTACCCTGTCTTGAAGGGTAACTCAGTATATTTGATAAGATCAGGCCGGAATTTTGATGCTGGATCAGCAACACCAGGAGGCACAGGAGCAGATCGGAGGTGCTCGCGCCCTGCTGGAGCTGGGCACAAAACAGAAGGAAGGCGGAGATCAAAACAATGACGTCGACCAGCAATCCAAGCACGACGAAGAGGACGAGCCACTTGACAGATCGAGGAAGCGGAACTTCTCTAACGACGACGACATGTCGCAACTGGAATTCCAGCAGTGGACCACTGGATTTTTGGCGGACGACTTGGAGGGCCAAGAAGGAGACAACGACGCCGACGGTTACCATTTTGGAAACCAGTCTGGGCTCGGAATCCCGTCATTGAGTCAGAACAGTTCGAAGAGACCAAAGAAGACCTCGCGAAAGGATACGAACGGCGTAAGTGGCAGGAATAGCGCCCCATCCGCCAGTAACGTCCACGCCGTGAGAATAAAAAATATCAACGTGGACCCGGAATTGGCCAATCTCGACACCTCTTCATTTGTCCAAGATGCCATGATTGATGCCAGAACCCTGGCCAGTCTGGGATCTATTGACCACGAATATCTGAGACACGCTGCAGAGGGTGCACACTCAGAGTCTGCTGAGGATGAGGTTCAGCATTTGGCAGTGCAGGCTGTTAACCAGGCTGTTGCTGCCGCGCAGGCACAGGCTAATGCTGTGATGGATAAAAACGATCGCCAGTCGAATGGAGAAGCACACGACAGAAAGCATTTACCGACTCCGCCCTTGCAGTCCGACTCTCAGCAGGACAGGTCTGGGTCCCGAGGATTGACTCCTTCGGGCCATCAGTTTTCCGTGCCAAGCGCAGAGACAGCCGCGCTGGTTGCCGAGGCTGCTGAGAAGGCGCGGAGCTACGTTACTGTTCATTCGCAAGGACGCTCGTTTTCAAAAGAAGAGTCGAACGCCATCGACTTGTTTATCACAGAATACCAAAACATCAACAATATGTCCAGAGAGGAGATTTGCAAGCGCATTTGGTCGAACGAACGGAAAAAGGACGACTTCTGGGAATCGTTGCAGAAGGTGTTGCCCGAGAGAACGCGAGCCTCGTTGTACAAGCACGTCCGCAGAACTTACCATATATTTAATGTCAGAGGAAAATGGTCGCCCGAGGATGACGAGCGGCTTGCCCAGCTGGCGGCCAAGATGGAGGGCCAATGGAAAGAGATTGGAAAGGAGATGAACCGAATGCCCGAGGATTGCAGAGACAGATGGAGGAACTACGTCAAGTGTGGAAATAATAGGCTAAGACACAAGTGGTCTTTGGAAGAGGAAGATAAGCTTCGGACCGTGATCCATGGCATGCTGCGGGAGCAAACAGCCAACTCTGAGTCGATGGGCGTTGAGCCAGTGATTAACTGGACCCTCGTCAGTGAGAGAATGGGCGGCACACGCTCTAGAATCCAATGCAGATACAAGTGGAACAAGTTGGTGAAGCGCGAGGCTGGAAACCGTGCGCGAAGCGTAGACTTGGAGACCAGAAACTGGTTGCTTGCCCGGTTGAGAGAGATTTGGAACCGCGAGGGTACAGATTCCATTGATTGGGATACCTTGGCATCCTTGCACCCTAGCAATGTTTGGTCGGGTGTGGATTTCAAAAAATGCTTCGAAAAAATGAAGTCCACCGTTCCCGGCTACAAGAAGAAACCATTCATTGAGATTGTCGACACTTTACTTCAAGAAAACACAGAGAACTATTTTGACTCCGAGAACAAGAGCGAGGACAAGAAGAAGGAGGCGGACAGGCCGGACTCCAAGAAACCCGACGCGGAGGTGTCGCTCTCCGAACTTCAGGATTTGGTGAAACGTGAAGTCGAGGCTATTGAGTTTCAGTAATGTATACATCGATGTAACTATCTGACATAAACTACAAACTGCTTTTATGGGGCTCAGTAAAAGACGGTACTATATTTTTGTTCAGCCCGTTCGGTCCGTTTAATTTGTTTTGTCAGTATGTAGTTGATTTTTCAGATAAATTAAGCTGCAGAATTTGTATCTGGACGTTTTTTTAAAGAAAAATAAATCCTTTGGAGCTCACCATTTCCGTTAATGCCAAAGCTAGACGATACGAAAAATAACAAACAGCGCAAGCGGAATAGAGTCCCTATTTCCTGCACAATATGTCGTCGCCGTAAGGTGAAGTGCGATAAGAAAAAGCCGGAATGCACCAATTGTATAAAGAACGGTGTCCAGCATTTGTGCAGGTATTTGGAGCCAAGTTGGGCCAAACCTTTGAAAGAAAATGAGCTACATTTTCCTGGCGCCACGGTAGCATCGCAAACCCGGGAATCATCGATAGATTTTGTTGACAGGGACGAGGAGATGAAGCGATTGTTGGCGAGAATTAGAGAGCTGGAAAATGAAAATGCCGAGCTCAAGCGGAAAAAGGCCAAGCCGGGCACCTCTAAATCCTTGCTACGCAGTACCGATGACCTTGTTGATTTCATCAGAAACTCCAATATCCTCTTTACGGCGAAAAAGGGCCCTACCTATAATTTCCCTATCATCTATCAAATAAGCGTCTTTTCCTGGATGTTTGTGGTCAGAAACGATTCCTACCTCAATGACCTATGGCTCAAGATACTGAAACTACGCAAACACTATGAATACTATTACAGCAGCAAAAACGCGATGGTCGATGCGTCGAAATCGCTGGAGACCGACTATACAAACTACGATTTCAAAATGAGCCACATTCGGCAGCAAAATAAAAACCACGAGGTCCCGGAGGAGAAGAGCAACGAGCACACAAGCAAGCTCAAGAAGTTCCTTGAGACAGCCATGGTTCTCAACAAGCCACAGTCCGAAGCCAAGTGCCCAATTACGGGAGAGTCCGGCGTTTGCCCTGCACGGGAGTCTCCTGCTGTAGGAAAATCAACAGCCAGGGTGAGAAAGTGCCCGGTTCTTCATCCCGAGGACTCTTCCGAGGGCGCCTTGAACTACTCCAAGGATGACGACGAGGAAGACGAAATGGAAGACCCAAAGGTGTGTCCGCTGATGATAGGCGACGCCAGGGCCTTGTTCAAAGAAAAGCTTTCGAGAATGTCTGTGTCTGCGATCAGAGACCTTCCGCACTCGAAGTCTCCAAAAGTGACGTCCATTTCCGCCGACGTCGTCGAAACTCCTACTGGCACTGCCGTTGCGTCGCCTAATACGGCAGAAGACGAGCCGGCTCTGTCAGGGCCACAGGAGCCACGCAGCACGATCGACGGGTTGCAGAGACTTAACAAAAGCAACGGCGCGAAAAAAATCAAGACAATCTCGCCATCTGCAATCAAGAACCTCAACTACAATAACACCAAACAGGTGATTGCGGTGATCGAAAAACACCTGCCGGACCGCGAGGTTGTTTGGTTGCTGATTGACAGATTTTTTGAAAAGCTTTATATTCACCTCCCTTATGTTGACGAAGAGAGTTTTCGGGCTAGGATTGCGTCGATCATCGATGCCACCGACGGCTCGTCGCAGAGAATCCGGCTGGGATCCATTGGATCGCAGTATTGCGAGGAGTTTCTGAACGTGTGTCTACTGTTGATCATTCTGCGTTTGAGTTGGTTGTCCCTGCCATCCAGAATGTCTGACTCGCTCTCGCTGGAAGAACAGGTGATGATGAGACCCGAGAACATCATCACGATGGTGTTGGTCGATATGGTGAAGGAGATCTTCTCCAGTGCCAAGATTATGAGCAAGCCGTCCTTGATCATTTTTCAGGTTGGGCTGTTTTTGAAGCTGTACAATATTCTGTCGCCAGAAGATGGATTCGACCTCGAGGACTCTTATTCGAACACGAACACGACGTTGCTCAACTCCAACGATCTCAGCGGAGACCTCACGAACGAAAATCCAAATATGAACGCTCCTAATTTCATGTACATGCTGATACAGCTGGCGAAAACTATTGGGCTGAATAGAGACCCTCTCAATTTCAAGAACTTCTACCCGGCCACCGACGACCCTGTGTCAAATGCCAGACTGTTCAGAAAGAGACATCTCTGGAGAAAACTCTGGTACGGTCTTCTGGCATTGAGCATTGAGAGCAACCTCAGCCTCGGAGACTACAAAAAGGGACTTCCGATTGAGGTCGATATCGACCCGACTTTGGGGTCTGTGAACAGGACCTGGGATTGCCGGCTTCCTGGAGGAGTGGAGCAGGGTGTTTTGGAAAAGAGCTTCAATAGGGCACTGTTGGAAAAAGAGCAGCTGGTTGTCACAAACTTCAAGGACTCGATTCTGGTGTACCATCTTCTCTATAAGGGAATGAGCATTTTGTTTTCGGTGGACTCCGTGCCTACTTCCAGAGACTTTGACCAGATCATGGCCAAGTTGCTGGACCTCATTTCCGACCGATCACGGATCAAGCTGAACATGGCTTCCTTCCTCAACAACGAGGACGAGACGCCGTTGGACCACTGCGTGAAGATCTACCGGTTCAAGTTGCACCTGGTGATCAAGTCGATGCTTTTCGCTCTGAACTACCTGCTTTTCTTGAACCATGAACAAAAGTTCAATAGACTCATTTCCGACAAGAGTTTTACCGTGAACAAGCTGGAGAAACAGAAAGAATACATGAACACGTACTTTGAAAGCTGTCTGCTGCTTGCTGTGGACAACTACGATATCTTCAACCAGATCTACGAAAAAAGCGATACGCTCTACCCCAGCTGCGGCTCGCAGCTGATTCTGTATCCATACCTGCTGATATTGAACCATCGTTCGCACGAATTCCTCATCTCGCTAATTCTCCGGCTGCAGCAGAACTCGCCGATCGTGATGGAAATTCTCAAAAGAAACAACATAGACAAGGACGAGCTGTTGAGCCGTCTGTTCAACTATCTGCAGTCGTTCTTGGACAAGCTGGAAGACCTCACTAAGCTGTATTACTATGCCTGGAGACTGAAGAAGATGGTCAAGTTTTTCCACAACATCCTGGCGAACTCGACCAAGCTGTTCAACCTCAACTTCAAGACCCTGGGCGAAAGCGAACAGAACAAAGACGAGATCACGTTGCAGACACCGAGGGTGTCGCAGCCGTTGCAGTTGCACCAGACCCCTAGGCCGATCAAGCGCGAGCCGACAAACGCGTTCGAGATCGCGTTCGGTACCTCGAAGCTGCCGCCGGTTACCGACTTCACAGGCGCCAACGACCCGGCTGCTCAGCCGGCTCCAGAGCAGGTGGAGCCAAACGTCAACGCTGCTTCGATGCCGGACATGTTCGACGACATGTTCTTCACCGAGTTGTCGGATATCAACGGCATGATGGCCACTGACACGATCCCGAATCCGATGATGGACGTGCAGCAGATGGGGTCTCCGGGCCATCCGATGGGCAGCGGAGTGCCGGGCCCTGGCTTCCACAACTCTCTGAACGAGATCGACTTCACCAACGTCGATCTCACCTCACAGTTCGACAACTACCCGATGAACTACGAGAGCGCGTACCCGAACGGGCTGGGAAACCTCAATTTCCATTTCGGCTGAGCCTGCTTTATAATATACGTACACGTTATGAACAGACTTTATGATTTTAGACCGCCTGCTCGGAGTTAAGGTGTGGCCGAGACAGGGAAAAACTATTGTCGGCAATAAAGAAATGCAAAGTCCGCAAAAGAGCGTCCTTCCCGATATTTCGTTTGGCCACATGAGTAGCACAGAAAATACAGCGGAAACGCGCGACGCGCGCCCCAAAGCCAAACGCAATAGACTGCCGCTCTCGTGCACCATCTGTCGCAAGCGCAAAGTCAAGGTAAGTATAGGTTGTCGTTCTGCTAACCCCCAGTGCGACCGAGGACGTCCACACTGCAAGGTGTGCGAGAAGTACAAAGTGGCGTATCTGTGCTCATACCAGGACTCCTCCTGGACGGCTGAGAAGAACGACAGGTCGTCGTATCCCCAGATGGCCGCGACGCCCGACTCTCCGATGTACAGCAACAAAGGTTCCATCGATCAGTCCACAAGCGTTGTGTCGCCGTTCAACCACCTTCCGTCGCAGTTTGACACGCGCGAGCCCAAAAGACAGCATCTGTCGCCTGACAGAGCGTACATTGAGAGCCACCACCGCTTTAACAGCTTTGTGTCCACGTCGCCGTACGTCGTGCCATCTGTCAACCACAACGGCTCGAACGAGCGTACCACCTCCCAGCCCCCGCAGGGACTGGCCCAGGACGCCGATAAGCCTGTGATAAACGAGCTCCAGCTGCTCAAGGAGAAGATCAGACAGATCGAGGCGTCGATCGCCGTGGCAGACCTGTCTCAGCCGAGAATACACAATCCTCCGCATCTGCCACCCCTGACGCCACAGGTGCCGTCCCAGACACCGACGCCAATTGCCGCGCCCGTGCCGTACAGAACCCAGCTGCCGCCGATTCAGTCTTGGAATAGCAACAAGACGTACAATCTGCCCCCGCTCAAGTCCTCGCCTCACGTGCCGCAGCAGGAAGGCAACGTGGCGAACTCGGTGGTGCCGCCGGACTCGGGCATGGACCCGGCGGACGCCTTCAACTTCTACGACCACTATGTGCCCGTTCACCTTCTGCACGCGCGGACCAGCAATCACGGGCCGCTAATGTGGGTGACCATGGTCAAAAAAGACCAATTTCTGCGTCCCCTGTGGTTCAAGATCGCCGAATATAGGAAGAAAAATAAGCTGCCGGCGGTTCTGCAGGCTCAGCTGTCCGGTAACGTGGGACCCGAGGAAAAGGAGTTCAGACAGAAAATCTACGAGACCGAAGGAGTGGTAGATGTGCTACCGTACAAGTCTGACAAGAAAGAGAAATTTGCGTTCCTCACTGTGGAGCAGATGCGAGACTATATTCGCAAAGACGTGGCTCTGAACCTGTACACAAACATGGACCCCGACGCTCGCACGATATCGCAGATTTTGAAGTCGCTTCCGAACAGAAAGGTGCTGTGGCTTTTAGTGGACAGGTTTTTCAGGTTTGTGTATCCTTTCATCCCGATCTTGGACGAAAAGACGTTTGTTGCCGACACCGAGGCAATTATCGGGCCTCGGGAGTACGAAGAGACAGAAATCAAGACGCTGAAGATCTGCCGCAGACTGAATTTTGCTACTATAGGCTCGCTTCTTATCATCTTGCGCATGGCCCACCTGTCTCTCCACTCGAACTACGAGGAAATAAACGAAATGCCAGAACGATCCGAGGAGGAAAAGTACTTGCTGCAGCACCCGATCGATATAGAAGTCATTTCCGTGGCTCAGCTATGTCTGAATCACTTCAAGCTGCTAAAACGGTTGGCTCTTAGCGCTTTCCAGTGCGCGCTTCTGATGAAAGAGTACCGGTTTATTGCTCCCGAGGACGGAAGCGATGGGTTTGGAGACGGCGAGGGCCAAATATTCTCTGGCATGCTGACACAGATGGCAATCTCCATCGGCCTGAACAGAGACCCGGACCACTTTTCCATGGTGCACGATTCCAAGAACCTCAACAATCTCTGGAGGAAAATATGGTTCAGACTGAGGGACTCGGATGTGCACCAAGCGTCTCAGATGGGAAACCCGCTCATGATACGTGCTGACCAGTTCGACACCAAGATGCCAGTTTTTGACTCGGAGCTGTCGAACACCTCAGACCTGGCCCTGGAAGAGGTGGTGATCGAGTGTCTGAACGAGCGTAGCGATCTACACGACCTGATTTCCGATCTCACGAGCAGCGTCCTTGACATCACTCAGAAATCGACTGTGGAGGCCCTCCTGCTCAAGATAGAGGCCATCGAAAGCTTCATCAAACGCCGTTTTGGCTCCGTCAAAGACATCCTGACTCTCGACAAGGGGAGCCACCTGGAAAACATCAAGAGAGTGTATCGGATCATCGGCTATTTGGAGGCCCGCTCGTTGGTGCATCCCGTGCTGTACCATATCTTCCTGTTTTACAGCTGCAAACCGAATTTGCGGGCTTGCTCGTACCTGATGAAAGTCATCCTGCAGAAAGTGGTTGAAGTCAACTCGCTCTTCATGCAGCTTCTCAAACGCAACTACTTGTTTTTCGGACTGGGCTTCGATCTCATACTAACTCCTATCTTAGAGTCTTCGATGCACAAAGCACTACAGTTTCAGTTCTCACTTTTCATTCGCGCGCGCCACCACAAGCAGCAGCTTCTCGCACAGTCCCCCCAGCCCGACCGGAAGCTGATTGGCCTCATCACTAAGTTCACAGACGACACCATACTGCCAAACATCAGAATATATCTGCGTGGCCTAACTCTGATCTCGAAAAAATACTTTTACGCCTGGAGAATGAGCAAAGCACAAAACATTATTCTCAAGCTGATGGAAGACCCAGATACCTTTTTCACCGAGAAAGAGCTTTTCAACAATGCACCAGATATCTTTGAGGGGTACACAGCGGCAGACTTTGAGCTGCTGGCGGAGCTAGGGAACATGAAGCGCTATGTCGTGCATCCTGCTACCAGCGATTGTTCTTTGAGTCAGGACGTTCCAGACAACGTCGCCAGCAGTGGGTCTGAGTTCCTTGACCCCACTCCAGACAATCAGGAAGTCGACAACTTTTGGCTGGAGCTCATTTTCCGGTTCAACTCCATTATGGCCTCGAAAAACGTCCCTCCACCCGAGTCCATGCCTGAAAGCGTATGGACGGGCTCGTTCGAGGGCCAGACGCCTGGCGGCTCCCTCGAAGATACGTCAATATGGGGAGGCTTGCCGCAAGCTGAATGCGCTATCGAGATCGACCAGCTTTTCAATGACGCTCCCATGTTTGACGATGTGAATTTTCTCAACTCCGATTTGCTCCAGGAAAAATAGATGAGATTAATTCTCCATTAAATAAAATATATCGTAAGGCCTTTCTCGGCATGCTCCTGAGAAATTTGAAAATTCTGCGTAAGGGGTTGCGCTGGAACAGCACTGGGGCGCAAGCAGCCCGACCTAAATCCAGGGCATCGCCCTTGACGGGGCATTATGTCGGGTTCGGCCTTTTGGCAGTGACCATGACTGGCCTTGTTTACAACGATGACATGCGACAGCGCACTGTGGAGACTTTTCTTATCGCCGAGCGCGTGGGCGCTGTTGCGATAGCCACCTCAAGATGCTTCGCTATGTATCTGAGAACTCTCAACCGCGAATACGACACCAAGGAGGAGTACTATCAGGCACTCTCCAAAACCCACAAGCAGGCTGCAGAAACGACTCTGCAGGCTCTACGCAAAAACGGAGGAATCTACATCAAGCTGGGTCAGCATATCTCGGCTATGTCCTACTTGCTCCCGCCAGAGTGGACCAACACAATGATTCCGCTGCAATCTGAGTGTCCCGAGTCTTCTTTTGAGGAGATGAAGGAAATGTTTGAGCATGACATGAATATCTCGCTGGACGATTATTTCTCAGAATTCGAGCCAAAACCCATCGGAACCGCCTCGCTGGCACAAGTGCACATTGCCACGTTGCGCGAAAACGGGCAGAAAGTGGCAGTCAAGCTCCAACACCCGTCGTTGGAGAGGTTTGTGCCTCTGGATGTGGAGCTGACAGCGATGGTTTTTGATGCCATGAAAAAAGTCTTTCCCGAATACCCCCTGACCTGGCTTTCCGACGAGCTGCGCCAGTCCATTTTCGTCGAGCTGGATTTCCGCAACGAGGCAGAGAACGCCAAGATCACCGCAGATTACTTCAAAGACTACAAGTCGCTGACTGCGTTGCGCATTCCGAACGTTCACGCTGCAAAGCGCCGAATACTGATCATGGAATACGTATCAGGCACCAGGTTGGATGACTTGGATTATCTGGACAAACACAACATATCACGGTCCGATGTGTCCAGCTGTCTTTCGCACATCTTCAATAATATGATATTCCAGGCTGGCTTTGTCCATTGCGATCCGCACCATGGAAACCTTGCCATTCGAGCTCTTCCGAAAAGGCAGAACGGCCACAATTTTGAAATCGTCCTTTATGATCATGGCCTGTACCGTAGAATACCCTCTCAGATGAAAGTTGACTACGCGCGGTTCTGGCTTGCCATGATTGAGAAAAAGCCAGACGAAATGCAGAAATACGGAAGGAGATTTTCAAAGATCGAGGACGAATCGCTGTTCCCTGTGTTAGCTGCGGCTTTGACGGGCCGCGACTTTGAACATGCGCTGAGCGGCAACATCGCAACACCCAGGAGCCAGAAAGAGATTGAGGTGATGAAAAGAGCCCTGACCGACGAGGGTGTTTTGCTAGATCTAATGGCCCTTCTGGCATCCGTTCCGCGAATTGTGCTGCTCATTATTAAAACCAACGACTTGACTAGACACTTGGATGAAGCATTGCAAAACCCATTGGGCCTGGAACGGACTTTCTTCATAATGGCTACCTATTGTGCGAGGGCAGTGTACGCTGATGATACCGCGAGACTTCGCGAGAAATGGTCCATTTTCTCCGTCCATCGACTTGTCGGCTCTCTCACTGCATTGTGGAATCTGTACAGCCGAATCTTCCTTCTGACCTTTTACGACGTTGTGTTCTATGTTCGTGAGCTGCTCTAATGATTTCAATGAGCACCCTCGCACCGAATGTGTATAGTGAATAAAATTAACATAGAAAAGTCAACTTTTGTTTAGCATTTTAATGTCGACTCTGGCCAACCAGGGCGCGATTCAACAGAGGAGCCATTCACGCGGAAATGGATCTCAAGGCCGAGGGAGCTCTTCTGGGCAGGCAAGGATTCCACACAATCCGGGACGCAACGGCCACATAAACCGTGGGGGAGGAAGAGGCAGGGGAGGACTCAAGAAAACGAGACAATTTCCGCGAGTAGATAAAGCCTCTGCTGGCGCCTCAGCAATGAACGATGCTGATCTAGGGCCATTGATTGAAAATCCAGAACAATATGGCTACACAAAAATGGAGCACAGGACTCAGGGGATACCGAAATATTTGTTGAAAGAGCAAGTGCTGTTCAGCTGTGACTCGTACGTGACCAACGAATGGGATGCAAACAACCAAAAATTGATGCTGCAGAAAGAGGCTGAACACAACGGCGACTATCAGTCGTTATTCGAGGAGTTCCAGGAGCTGCGGAAGGAAGAGAGAAAGAAGATGGAGCAGATGAATTTGGTTGACGTTGAAAATGCAAAGAAATCACTGAATGACGCCATTATATTCCGTGGGAGTTGCACAGATATGTGTCCGACGTACGAGCGAGTTGAGCGCGCCTTTAAAAATCAGGTCTCGAAATGGGAGAAAGACCCTGCCACGGGGAAGATATCTCGAGACTATGCAGTGAAAACGTTTATGAGGCCTTCTGGGCAACCTCCATCGTTGCCTTCTGATGTTCGAACCCCTAGCGTTTTAGTGCAAACGCTCGATTACCTGATCGAAAGGCTGCTGCCGAAGCTGCCCGAGTCGCAGTCATTTATATGGGATAGAACTCGCTCGATCCGACAAGATTTCACGCTTCAGAACAATTATTCGGGCCCCGAAGCGATCGACTGCCACGAAAAGATCTGCCGAATTCACATACTATCGTCCCACGTCATGGCGCAGGCAAACGATCCTGACTATCAACAGCAACAGGAAATCGAGCAGTTCAACAACTCGCTACAATCACTAACTCATATGTACGATGATGTGAGGTTAAGGGGCGGTAGCTGCCCCAACGAGCCAGAGTTTAGGGCATATGAGCTTATATCCAAGCTAAAAGACACCGAACTGGACAGAAATATTCAAAAGCTTCCAGCAGTCATTCTCAACAGTGGAATAGTTCAAAAAGCATTGATGTTGCGAGGACTCATAATAAACGGCTTTGGCAATTTTCAGATGTTTGTTGAGTTTTTCCGTGTCATAATGGACCCAAGCACGCCGCTGCTGCTTTCGTGTCTCTGCGAAATCCACTTCAACCAAGTAAGGCATATGGCCATGGTCACCATGGCCAAAGCGTACCACTCCAAGTCAAAGAAAATGCCCGAGGCTTCAGTTTTAGCTGATTGGCTTGGCTTCGACTCCGTTGATCAGTTGGTGACGAGCTGCAAGTTTTATGATATTCCTATAATAAACGATGATAATACCCTTAGAGTCGAAGTCACGGCATTACGACAAGCATTCAAATCATATCAAAAGCCTCCAAGCTGCTCGAAACTCAATTACAAAATGGAACATATATCATACCAGCAGATAGTGAAATCTGGGCTTCCTAACACCGAGATAAAAGTTAGCGCGGAGACCACCTTTGTGCCTTCGCAAACATCGCAGCCCTCGAAGCAGATATTCCAGTTTGTTCCACCCCAATCGGAGCCTGCAAAATCAGCTAATCCGCCTGAAATCGAGAAGATTGAGATGTTACCAAACAGATCAACAAGCACCAAACCAAAGTCTGCTTTCCCTCTGGCGTCATCTTTACCATTCGTGCAAACACAACAACAGCAGAAGTCTGCTTCCATAGCACCATCTGAACCTCCTACACCAGTAGAGCCTCCCAAACCCCAAAGAAAGCTAATAAATAACCCGGAATTTGAAGCTGCTGCCAAAATGGTGATCGATAATCTTCTCTATGATGCTGTTCGGAAGGAAACAGAAACTATTGTGAAGAATCTGGCTGAGGTGGAGAATCAACGACGGATCCAGCACCATAATCAGATAGTCGATTCGCTTAAAACCGAGCTTTTTGTAGCATTCATGAGGGAGCAAATGTACATCATAGCCATAGATGTGAAAGCCAGGCTATTCAGAGAAAGGAATCTAAAACGAAGAATCTTACGGAGAATCAAAGCAGGTGCGGACAGGCTTGTGGTGAAGCATAGTGCTAAAAAAAGCAAACTTAACGAGATCCACTCGTTTGCTAACAAGGTCCGACCTGAATTTCTGCTTCCTGCACATGTTTCCTCCTGGAAATTCTCTGTGAGTCCCCCTGCACTGAAGAAAAAGAACGGGTTTGAGGAGGACAACGTGAGCTGTCTGGCTGATCTTCTACCATATGTCAATCAACATCTACGCATGCTGGTCATCGTCGATACATGGGACGATGCGGTTGCAAAATGGCTGTCCAATAAGCTTTCCCTTAAGGAAGCTGTTGAGTCGGGGAAGCTTGTCAAGACGGCCAAACTAGAGACCGCAAAAGGAGCCATTACCATCAGCTCCATTCCTGACAGATTTCGCTCACGGGTTGTTTTCAAGAACGTCAATCTCTTGCTCATAAAGATTGAATACCCAACATCGCATGATCTTACGACATCGAAACAAGTTTTGGCCAAAGTGATTGAATATCTGTCGAGGTTCAACAGAGAGGAACCAGTGACGTTGATGCTTGTTCTGGTTGACTTTCCTCGAGAAATCGATTTGATATCAAAGCCGCCTCCGTGGCTCACTGTCAGAAGCATTAATTTGAACGCTAGAATGAGTCCATTGACTCTGCAAAATAAGTTTCATCAATTTTTCAAAGACTGTATCGAAAACTATCACTCCTCATCATCGTCATTGCAAGACGCCGAAACGACGCTTATGTCCAGGTACACAACAATTGAGAACTCGCTTGTTGGTCTTCTGAGGGACGATTTGAGCAACCGCCACAAACTTGACTATATAAGGTCACTGGCAGGAAAACGGAAAGCGTCATATGATTCTGAAATATCGCTGATTACGGAGGAAACCCCGCCATCTGGGAATTTCGAATTCTGCAGGACTAGCACGCCTTCATTAGACATATCAAAGAGCAAGAAGCAGAAGATTGACGCCTTGCTTGAGCTGTCGGAATCTGTGCTGAAACGTTAATTCTCTGTATTATATTGTATATTAAGCATTGTTACAATCTATAGAAACAATCTATCTGGGCCCGATTAGATTGCAGATTCGAGGTAACAATATCGTTGATTTCGTTTGCGTACTTTGTGTTTTTTCTGGAGAATCTATCAGAGACGCTGATTAGCTTGTCCAAATTAATTTGCTCCTTGATCCCAGATTGGTTTAGGTGCTGAAATAACTCCACTAGGAAGCGCAGGTCAACACTGATTTGAAGGAGACCGCTCGAGTTAAATTGTTGAATACTTTTGAGGCTCTCAATCAATTTGAAAATAAAGTAGTTTATCAGGTCAAGCTCAATTCTCATAATATAGTTTTTGTTCGCATTGTGGCCAAGCAGTCTTGATTTCACCAGTATTATCAAGTTAATCGGCTGCAAAATGAATTTCGAAACAAAAATTTGCCTGGCGGAGAACTGGAACCAATCGACGCTCTTCACTCCGTTGAAAATGGTTTCCTCTAACTCCTTTTTGTAAGTGCTCATGTAGTCGTCATAAATTCTGGTTTCGTATTTCTCGATCTTGCCGTAGACGTCGACACTGGATGTGGAGTACTTGGTACCGAAGTTGGTATCAAAAATCTTTAAGATTCGAGGCAGAAGACGCAACTTCATCAAAGACAAGTTACTGAGAATAGCAGGGTAGTAGAAATCTCGGTCTTTGGCGCCATCTGCGTTGGCTATGATACATTCCAGCTGATTATCAACGATGATATCAAGAGACGTGATAAATTGCTTTTCAACATTAGCCAATAATTCCGACTCAGGTTCGTAAATCAGGCTGCGCAGCTTTGGGATGAATATCTGATAAAAGTTCATGATATAATCAGCGCTTTTCGTACAACCATCAAATGTGTTACTCGCTGTCCAATCTTCTGTATGCTTCAGCCGCTTGGTATCTTTAATCAGAACACACAAGACACCGTTGACGAGATTGCAGTTGATTGTTCTCAATGTAGACACAAACTTGCCATATTCGAGAGAAGTCTTATTTTTCAGCTTGTCGATGGTCTCTTCGAACTCTCGTTGGAATACGATACAGTTATTAAGAGTCGTCAAAACAGATGAATGAGGCGGGATAAATCCATACGAATCCAAGGACGCGAGATCTTTCGAAGGTCGCTCAACCGTTGCAGAAGGGGTTGATTTCGTGCTGAGCTCTGCACTGGTAGCATCGAAGATAAATCGGAGCTGGCTACACAGCTTTTCTGTGAGCACCTGTAGATACTCTTCGAACTTCTTTATTTGATAATCTTCAAGCTTCAAATGCTGGCGGGAATGAGGATTCTTAATAGGTAATTCATGTTGAAGATCGTCGCGAGTGAAAAAGTCAATCATGGTTGCAAACTTGTAGAATCTATTGGTGATTATCTCTTCAGTCAGCTCACTCACATAGGCTCCTAAGAAGCCCCAGAGGTTTGCAACCAGAGGGGGGTCTGCAATGTCGGCGTCAGATCCATGCTCTGCAATCAAGTAGTGCGTATGCTTTAACGCAGCGATGGAGATTTCGTAGCTATCTTCACTATTGTAAGCACGAGTAAGGTTTTCACGAGCTTTGAGAAAACGCGAGAGTTGAACTCCAGCGAGATCTCCGTCAATGCTTTCCTGGATATAATTGTACTCTAGGTTCAGAAAGTAAGGAATTGGGTTCTCGCTGACCCCAAGTTCTAATAATTTCTTGATTATCGAAACGAAGGAAGATTCAGACTGCGCACTCAATGAGCCAATATTCTCAATGTGCACATTTCCCAATTTTTCCCATAGCTGCTTTTTGTACTCTGAGATGATGTCCTCCACCTCAGCCCATATTCTGTCTAGAACAGGGTTATTTTTCTCATCGTTCTTGGTTGAGTTCAGATACACTCTTTTTCCTGCCATGTACTCATTGGAAATAGAATCAAAGTCTCCCGTAGCCACTAATTTTGTGAGTTTTTTGGGAAGGTCTAAAAGCACGCTGTTACTGGATATCAGCGACAAAAAGCTCTCGATTTCAGAAGCTCTCTCCATACCGTCAAAGACGGGATTCAGCATCATTGTCGACGACGTGTTAGCTTTCGCTATGGACTCGCTCAGGGCGGTTATGTTAGCAGAAAGATTGCTCATGGAGTATTCGCTGTAGACCTCATCAAGCAGCTTTTTATTATCGATGGCCTTTTGAAAATTCTCTCCAATGAGTTGCTGCAATCTAGGTTTTTCGGCTTCGAGGCTTCTCTCCAAATGTTCGACGCTCTTCTGTAACTCTTTGTACGTCTTCTCTCTGTGTATGGTTGTCAGAAACAGGCGCGCATTAAACGATTTTGAGTCCACCAGGAACTTCAGCTTCTTAGGGTCCCTTGTATCATCAATCACATCTTTGTCAATAAGTTCATCCAGGATGGATTCATGAAATCCTAGTGGATCGGTCATATTGTAGGCCGAACGTCGTTTTTCTGCTGCCGGCTCGTCAGGCTGATCAGTAAGGAACTTGTTGAGCTGTTCCTTGGGGATTTTTTTAGTGATCTCGTCAAGATTGTCATTCTCATCCAGCACAATTGGATTCGAGGTAAGCGACGCAGTCGAGTACTCAGACGGCTCCAGAGTACGCAGTTGGTAGAAGTCCAAAAGTGTCTTTTCGTCGACCACTTCCATGCGTTCGGTGTCCATGGGGAAGAAAATAAACAGTCAAATAAATTTCGTCGCGTCGATTAGCCAGAGCAATATTGGGGCATCTACAAAGAGCCTGCTCAGTAGGTCCTGCATGCTTAACATCTAAGCAGGACAGACCAGCCTGCAAAGGGGTTCTGGCCCACTCTGCTATGTCTGCTATTCTTCGTCCTCGGCTTTCCGCACGTGGTCAATTTCCCCATTCGGAAACCAAATATTAAATTATCCAGCATTTTTGCTACCTGGAGCAAATACTTGCTGATCTTTATACCATGGCTACACAGAAATCGGCATCGCTCGATGCTCCTCTCGAAATGAACAAACCGAGCACAATTACATCAACGCCCATTCTCCCTGACCTGGCTGAGCCGGTGACGAATTTGCAGATGGACTACTTGCTCTACAAGAAATCGGTGCTCACTAAGGCACTGTTCAAATCCAAAGCTGTTGTGTCTCTGCTAATTGGCGCATTTGCGGGACTGTTTTATCGCAAATTCGGACCTTACTGTACTCCGTACAACTTCAGGAACGGAACTCTCGAGGGCATACTCAGTATCTTCCACTCTCCATTTTTTGTCCAAGACGCGTTCTATCTTGTCTTGTCGACGGCCATGATTTTCTCTGCCACTCTTGTTGCCGCATGGCTCCAGACAAATTTCCTGAGGGACGCGGCAGAGGAAGTGCCCAAGCACATGGAGCAGTACTTTGGGCTGGACCTGGAAGAGTATGCGAGAAGTGCTGTCAAGTCAAAGCTGAGAAAGGTTCCGGCAGACGTCAAGCAGAAGGTGAAATTTATGGAAAAACACTCGTTGGTGGTCCAATATCGCGAGACCCCAATCGCATTTATAGTGCAGCAGAAGGAGTCAGAATCCAGCTTCAAGATCACCGGTTTTGCGGTGAGACGGGTCTATATCAAGTCCGGAATCCTGGCAGACCTGCTCGACTGGGCCAAAAAACAAGTGGGTCCCAAACAATCGTCTTCGGTCACCGTCTACTCGTTTGAGACGTTCGATATTGACATTCTTAGAGGAAGCGGCTTCAAGCTGCTGAGAAGGGAGCCGTTAGACTCCTTCGTTCTGGGAACACTGTTTGGGATCACGCGCGACACATACATCTACGAAGGAAGCAGCTAAGCTCGGCTTCTTATATCTCGCTGTATATTTCTTCGTTCTCTATAATACATTAATGACCGGCTTGGGCAGCTGAGCCTTCCTGTAGGTGGAAAACGTCGTGGAGCTCGTCGTCCTCGAACTCGTTAGCTATCTCTATCTCGCGAAGAAGACCGGTCTTCACGTCATAAATAAAACCCAATATCTCAAGACCACTGTGTTTCGACGCAGTCACGAAGCTGGGGTGTTTGCGGATTTCGCTGATGGAATTGGCAATGTTGAGCTCACTGAGCTTGGTGCATTTCTCGAATGGGTCCTCGATGCTCTTCAAAGTGGCCAGGTTCTTGGCACGGATCTGTCTGATAGGCGCCAGCCAGTTGTCCAGCACTCCGCCGATTTTCTTGGACGACAGAGCCGCCCAGACTCCGCCACAGTCGGTATGGCCACAGACAATGATCCGCTTCACCTTCAGCACGTCAATGGCAAACTGCAGCGCAGACATGGACGAGAAATCCTGGTAAGAAATCAGGTTGGCGATGTTGCGGAGGGTGAACACCTCGCCGGGAACGCAGCCCAGAGTGGTGCATTCATTCACTCGGGAGTCAGAACACCCAACCCAAAGGGTGTGCGGAGACTGGCCCTGGCCGGACTTCTCCAGCACTGCTGGCATCGTCTCCTGAAGACGTTTCATTGCAGAGCGGTTGGCCTGCAAAATGTCGTTCACGTTGCTCTCCCTGCCAAGTTGGAAAGGCGACTCCGAACTCACAGAGACCGAAGACTGGGAACTGAGAGACGGCGACGTGCTAATCGACGACGTCTTGTCGAGGTCGACCTCGGATTCTGCAGCGCCGGTCTGCTTGTGCTCGTGGTGGTGGTGCCGCGGCTCGACACCCTCTTGCTCGTGCTCGTACCTGATAACGTTGTTGATGCCCATTCTGGTGGAAAAAGTGTGTAGTCTTCTTGGTAGGAGAGCAGATCTGAGCATCTACACCCTGCGGACGGGCCGCTTAACTTTATATACCGTGGGACTCCAACGTTCGCTTTCCCGGCTGCTATTGTTTGATCAAGAGCCGCAACGCAAAATTAATGATGACATCAGGTTTTTACAATTACTGTTAATGCAACAGCGAACATTTTTTAGATGCACACCGAGTGATGTAAATAAAAAGTTTTTTCAGCTCATCAGGCTGTGCTCTCGAACCCAGGCTTGTTGAGTCATCTGTTGGGCAATGAAAGCCGCACTTCGCCAGAAGATCAAAGCGCGACTCGCGCAGGTGGGCCAGCCGGAACTGCTGGCTCAGTCGCAGCGAGTTCTCGCCAAGCTCACGGCGTTGCCCCAGTACCAGAACGCCCAGACAATCGCGCTCTACATGTCGATGGACAACTCCGAGATAAAGACGGATCTGCTGGTCAGAGATGCTCTTGAACGCGGCAAGCGTGTTTACCTGCCCCGTATCACCCAACTGGCAAAGTTCCAGGACTACCAGCGACACAGAAAACAGAAAACCTGCTTGCATTTTCTACAAGTAGAACTAAGCGATCTCGAGAAAATGAAGCCGCAGGGAAAGTACCAATTGCGAGAGCCTGAGTTCCACTTTGCGGGCGAAAAAGCAGTGAACGACCTCCTGCTTACTAATTCCCGGCTGGACCTCATGGTCATGCCGGGACTCGCATTCACGCCAAACTGCGACCGGCTCGGACACGGCGTCGGCTTCTATGACGACTTCATCAAAAGATATCATGAGAAATACAGCGAAAAACCATACCTGCTAGGAATTGGGCTCAGGGAACAGCTAGAGCAGACGCTGCCCTTGGAGGCCCATGACGAAAAGCTCGATTGTGTGATTCTGGGAGACGGCCAGAGCTTCAGCTAAAACAGGCCAAAGAACCACTTGGTGCGCTCGGGAACAAACTTCGCGTTTGCCTTGACCAGCGTTCTTTTACCCGTCCCCGAGAGCATAATGCCTCGGACCTCGACCTCTCCGTTCTCGACGGGGCCAACCTTGGACTTGATGACCACGAAGCTGTCGACCAGCGTCGGAAATTTATAGTTTAACGTCAGGCTTTTCGTGTGGACCTTTGCCGGGTTTTCCAGCCCATTTTGTAGCATGCAGTGTTTTTTCAGCGTCTCGTCGATGACCAGCGAGATAATGCCACCATGGACCAGAAAAGGGTATCCACACAGTTTCTTTCCGAGGTGGATGACACTGACAGACTCCCCGGTCTCCTGGTTGTGGAACGTGATTGGCGCAATCGCAATGGATCCAGGCATGTTGAGTCTCTGATGGATGCCATCCTTAACTGTGTCCAGCTGGTTCCACGCGCGCATAGCCACATAATTCGGATCTTTGGACAGCTCTGCGACGATCGGCACCTGCCTCAGCTTATTCTCTAGTTCCCGCTGGTATTTCTCCGTCTCCTGCGGCGTCGTTGGCAGTGGGGTAGTGATGAACTGGTCCACAACCTCCTGGGCGGAGTACCTGTAAGACAGGCCCAAACCTGCGGCAAAGGCAAGCACATACAGGGGCACGTACGAGCGCTTGCGCGGTGCAGCTGTCTGTGAGTACGATCTGATAATCTGTCTGCCAATTGGCACGAATACTCTGGCCCTAAACATGACGGGGAAGAAGGTACAATTTGGAAGAAACACAGGACGATCGACGCAAACTTAAGTTGGAAAATTTTACAAGGCAAGCTACAATGTCGTTCCTAGGATTCGGAGGAGGAGCTCCCCAGATCTCTTCTGAGCAGAAAATTCAGGCCGCAGAGGCCGAGCTGGACATGGTCACCACTATGTTCAACCAGCTCGTCGACTCGTGCCACAAAAAGTGTTTTGACAGAAACTATGCCGAAGGAGACTTGACCAAGAACGAGAGCCTGTGCATCGACAGATGCGTCGCCAAGTACTTCGATGCCAACGTCAAGGTCGGCGAGAGCATGCAAGCGTTGGGCAAGAGCGGAAACCTGAACAGGAAATAAACCAATCGTGTGTATATACAGATTACCTATTATATCGTCAATCTAGCTAATGCAAGTGGCACTAGAGTCCTAATGCCTTGAACAGTCTCAGACGACATCCCTCGAGTGTGTTGAGCTTGGGACGCACGTCCAGATAAAATGCCGGATCTCCTTCCTTTGCTGGCGGAGTGCTGTAGAAATCGATCACATAGTCCACTCTTTTCCCGCACCGGTCCACGATCCAATCGTGTCTGTCGAACGGCAAGTCTGCGCCAAAAATAAGGTTGCGGATCCGCGCACGAGGAGTGATCTTCTTCGAGTCTCCCTTGAAGGAGGTTAGCTGGACTCCGCCGCACTTCTCGCCTCCCTGGCCGTTTTCCCACATCAGAATATACGCCCATGCACGCTCGTTCACCATGTTATGGATCGGAACGATGGTTTTCATGTCTCCCGCGTCTGGGTTCCAATCTTTGCGTCTCATGGCGTTGAAGAACTGTTTCTGCGACGGGTAGATCCAGTTCGACTTTGCGCCTGTCCGTGGGATGGACGAGACCTCGCGCTCCTCCGGAAGGTCCACGTCCACGACGATCGGCTTAGGCGAGTCCAGGTCGTCCGAGGAGCACGTTTTGTCTTGCTCCACGGCCTCTGGGGCAAACGTCGTTTTTCCCGCGGTAAGCCACGTTTTGCGCGCATCGTGGTCAACGGGACACGTTTCGGACAAGTTGCCGGCCGTCTGTGGATGTCCTGGCGGTTTTATGCTCTCGGACGGCGCGATCTGGGCTGGAACCGATGGTGCCCATAGCAGTCGCGCGAAGAACGACTGCGGGGCCGCCGGTTCCTGAGATGGGGCCTGTCTGGCGCGCTGCGTCTGCTTGGCCTTCGAAAGCCACTTCTCGCGGGCCGTGTGGTCCACAGGGCACTTTGGCTGGTCCTGGCTCATGAATGATGACTATTTGAAATTTTATTGGAGCAAAATGGTGTCAGGAGTGTGGATACAGATGAAATACATACATTCACTAACTACATAAACAAGTTCCAGAATCCACGTTTCTCCAGAGCCACCTCGTCAGAGGCAGTCGAGACGTAGTCCGAGGCGTTGGCATACGAGCTGCTGCTCAACTGGTAGTATGGGACGTACGAAGCCCGCACCGACGAGGTGGTACTGTTGGAGTAGAGGGCCGGAGTAGAGTAGCTCGAGCTCGAGGAAGTCACGGGCGTGCTCGAGCCGATCTGGTCAGTGACCCACGTTGTCACGTAGGAGGTCGAGACGGCGGTCTCGAGGCACGACTCGGTCGTCAGCACCGTCAAGGTGGAGCCGGCAGAGTTGGTGATAGGGATGGTGGCAGTGACAGAAAGGGTCAGAGTGGACGTCAAGTACAGGGTGCTGACCAAAGCCGAGTTTGGCGAAGCGCTTGACGAGGCGCCGCAGCCGGCGGTGACCGTCTCCGTGACCGTCACGGTAGCAGGGGTAGCAGAGGCAGCTGGTGCAGAGGTTTCTGGAGTGGAGCCAGAGGGGCCGCTGGAGGCTCTCTCGGCCACGGTGGTTGCCTGGGCGGCGACCGACGAAGGAGAGGCCTCGGGACTGGAGGTGGACAAGCTGCCTTGCGTGACTGTCACGAAGACCGTGGAAGTTTTGGTCGACGTGGTGGTCATTTCCTTGCCGTTGGACTGGTACGTTGAGACCACAACGTCTTCTCTTGCCTCAGACGAGACGCTGACCGGTGCAGAAGCAGGGGTCGTGGCTGCTGCGGCGCTCGAGCTGGAGCATGGGACGGTGACGGTGATGGTGACACCCTCGCTGACGGTGGTGTAAGTGGTGTAGTCAGTTGGGGCAGCGGAGCTGCTGGCCACGCTGACAGCGTTGTAGAAAGCGGCGAGGGAGGAGGAGGCGGTGGCCACAGGCGAGTAGGCGCTGTTGGACGTGCCTGCCAAGCACAGAGTGCAAGGTTCCACGATAGTCACTGTCGAGCCAGCTGTAACAGTGGTGTAGGTGGTCAGAGGGGTGGAAGAGTTGTCATATCTCTTGCCGAGGTTGAAGAACCCGGCAACGGGAAGGGCCTCGACTTGGGTAGCGGAGAGAGCCAAACAGGTGCAAAGGAGCGACAGGAAGTTCATTTGGGAAGCACTGCGATTTCGTGTTCAACGGATGTATAAAGGAGTGACTGGTTGAGGAAATCGAGAGCACTGAAGCTAGGAATAATCAATTGGTCAGTATCGCTGTGTATTTGTTGTAAACATTTCAGCAAGAGCCACTGCCTCTTTTTTATAACACGGTGATTTTGGAATGTAAGCGTTACGAAGGAGTAAACTTGCAACCGCGACTGCTATGCATGGAAATAATAAAAAATGACAATTGAAATTTTTAGATCAATGTTAGAAAACGCGTCTCGCCCGTAAATCTCTGCCTCTTCCGCGCGGGCTTATGAGGACAAACAATGCATCATCGACCTAAAACAATGTTTTGGGAGTGGTCCGACACCGTGTCTACCACAGCGCTCTATACGTGCTACAGATCGGGATCTGGCGTGAGGCCAAGATGCTGTCCAGTGAGGAACTGCATCTCTCCGATTTGTTCTGGAAAATACTCCTGCTTGACACGTCCGTCCTTGTAGTCCGGATTGTACTTGTACCCTTTCGAGTAGCCAATCTCTTTCATGAGCTTAGTCGGCGCATTGCGCAGATGAAGCGGAATGGATGCTGACGCAAATTCCGGCTCAGAGTCGAGTCTGGCGTTCAGCTCGTTCCAGGCTCTGTATATTTCCACCGATTTCGGTGCTCGTGCTAGTTTCACCGCGCAATGCGCCAGTGCCAAATCTGCCTCGGGAAGCCCAACAAATTGCACCGCCTGGTACGTCGCTATGGCGAACGGCAGGCACGTGTCGTCAAGCACACCGACGTCTTCGCTTGCTATACGTATCATTCTCCGGGCTATGAAAAGCGGATTCTCGCCCCCTTTGAGCATTCGGCCCAGGTAATACATAGCAGCGTCGGCGTTGGATCCTCTGACGGACTTATGAAACGCAGATATGGTGTCATAGTGCGCGTCGCCTACGCGGTCGTAAACCATGTGCGTACGTTTTAAAACGTCCCTCAGCTGCTCAGCATCGACCTCTATCACATGTTTGCCCGGCTCCAAACTGTAGTTCGTCATAAAATGCGAGTCTGCCAGCTCCAGCAGGTTCAAGGCACTCCGTGAGTCTCCATCTGCTATATTGCAGATATAGCCAATTGCCTCTTTGTTAAATCGCAGAATTGGGACATTATGAACCAGCTTGCGCGTCTTGTTGGTCACCAGGAGCGCTTTGGACACGATCCTGTGGAGCTCGTCGGAGGTGAGTTTGTTGAGCACAAAAACCTTGCAGCGCGACAAAAGAGCGCTGTTCAGCTGGAAGCTCGGGTTCTCTGTCGTTGCGCCCACAAGCGTGATCGTCCCCTTCTCAACGTGCGGCAGAAAAATGTCCTGCTGTGCCTTGTTGAACCGATGGATTTCGTCAATAAATACTATGGTGTGTCTTTTCGTCAGCTTGTCCTCGTTGCGTGCTTCTTCGAAAACACGTTTGCAATCGTTGATCCCGTTGGACGTCGCGCTCAGCTCGATGAATCGCGATTTCGTGGCGTGCGAGATGATTCGTGCCAGCGTCGTCTTGCCGGTGCCTGGAGATCCCCATAGGATAAGCGACGGCACGCGATCGTTCTGGATAAACCCTCGCAGGATGCCGCCCTCGCCGACCAAATGTTCCTGTCCAACGTAGTCTTCGAGGCTGGAGGGCCGAAGACGCTCCGCCAGTGGCAGTTTAGCCTGCGCCTTCAGAAGACGTAGCTCGTCAGCAGGAGCGGTTTTCCGCGCCTTGGGCTCCGGGTCAACGATCTCAATTGATGTGTTTACTTCTTGGTCCGACGACAACGACTGGCTGTCTGAGAAAGTCCGTTTCTCTCTGTTTCCATATTTATAGGAGGACTTTTTGGCAGACTTGGTGCCCGTCAGCAGCGAGGAGACTGATTTGGCAGGCTGTGATGTTGGCTCGGGGGCGGTCTCTGTGGGCGCGGCTGGAGCGGAGGGTGGCGGAGCACTTTCGGACTGTTCTGTGCAGGTATCAAGATGTCTGTTAATGAGCGCGATGTCGACCTTTTTCAGACAGACGGGGCAGTTTATCATACGCATACGCGAAATAGATAATAGAATTATTTGATCTGCTTGAAAAAATAAAATCTATGTTGGATACAAACCGGGCTGCATCAGTCATAATTCATCCTTGACATTTTTGGCGCTCTTGGACTTCTCGGCCCTGCTTTTTTTGAAATCCCGAAAACTCTTGTATAGACCCTTCTTCAGGCCTCTCAAGAAAGCTCCCCGTGTACTGGTCTCCCCATCCTCTGCGACTCCATAGTTGCCCAGGAATTTCGCGATGGCCGTTCTTTCAGTGGGACCTTCGTACCGGTGGAATGAGCCATGGCGGTCGATCACCACGATCTGCGGTAACTGTTTGAGGTCTATCAGTTTCTCAACCTCTGATCTGATCTGATCAGTCACTGTCAGATAACCGAACTCCAGCGATCCGAGGAAATCGATGGCCAGTGCCTTGAACATGGGCGAGATTGACGTTTTGCTGGTCAGCAGAAGAACCCGCGGTTTGTCCTCGGGTGCCACGAAGCTGGCGAACTTACCAGCATTGACTCTCTTCACGTAGTTCTTCACACGGCCTTTCACGAACTCCGTGAGCTTGCTGGCGACCCGCTCTCCACGGTAGATCTCGGAGCTGTGGCCGTTTTTTCTGGTGATCTTACCGGTCCATTTTGGCGGTCTGAACACTAAGACCGTTGGGAAACCCTCGATTCTGTACTCGTTGCACAGCTGCTTGTTTTCTGGCGAGTCGCAGTTGACTGCAGCATACTGTGCCACGTCAGAGCTGGCTTGTGCTGCCTTAATGTACTGGCTCTTGAACTGCTGACAGTATCCGCACCAAGGAGCATAGAACTCGACAACAGAGGTGTGGTTTGTTTTGTAGACAACGTCGTCAAACGAGTCGGGCGTCAGCTCGTAGATGTGTTTTGAATTAGCATAAAAAGCGTGGGCCAGCGACACCAAAAAGAATAGCACCAGCATGGATTGTGTTTCGAAAACTCTACCAAATACTTCGGCGGAAAAACTTAAAATTATTCATCAAAATGATCACCAAGTTCTTTTCCAAGATTGTGGTCAAATTCAATCCGTTTGGGCCAGAGGCCAAATGCGCGCGCTCATTTATTGGCCTTATTTCGTCTCAGGTCCGCCAAACATGCCAGGTCGACCTCGAGGTGCTGCCGAGAGCAAGCACCACACCTCCGCTTCTCAAAGTGACGTTCAAAGATAACACCTCGATGGAGGGCAATCCGGCCGAGCAGACGCTGGAGGATATAAGGCAGATGCTCGACAGACACTCCAGACAACTACAATTCAAAGAGGACGCAAACAAATAGAGCTTATGCTGGCATGCTGTGCAGTGTCTCGCACTGCTCTGTGATTTTTTCAGCTAAATAATTTTCAGTTTTGTATATACACTTTATGATCAGATCATCCGTACTAAGACTAGGAAGACGCTTCCTCAGTTCAAAGACTGCTGTGATAACGACTCCTATTTTCTACGTCAATGCCAAGCCCCAT
Organism: Ogataea haglerorum; assembly: GCF_019207285.1. Taxonomy (NCBI): domain Eukaryota; kingdom Fungi; phylum Ascomycota; class Pichiomycetes; order Pichiales; family Pichiaceae; genus Ogataea; species Ogataea haglerorum. Next base: position 170,919 of record NW_025065166.1, read on the forward strand.
ATCGGACACTACTACTCAATGACTCTTGCCGACGTTTACAACAGATGGCTGAAACTGAGTGGAGAAGCAACTTTTTTCACGACGGGCACGGACGAACATGGCCTCAAAGTCCAAACGGCAGCTGCCGCTGCTGGGATGGATCCAAAAACCTTTTGTGACGGACTCTCCCAAAAATTCAGAGAGCTGGCTTCGGTAGGAAACATACAGTACGATAGATTCGTTAGAACCACAGATCCCGACCATCTAGAGGCCGTGCAATTTTTCTGGAAAACCCTGGAGAAGAACGGACACATATACAAGGGCAAACACTGTGGGTGGTACTCTGTTTCCGACGAGTGCTTCTACACAGACTCGGAGATCGAGGAGGTGGATGGGAAGATGGTCGCTAGGGAGACAGGCGCAACTGTTGTGTACGAGACTGAGGAAAACTACTTCTTCCGCTTGCGCGAACACCAGCAGCGGCTCATCCAGTTCCTGGAAGACAACCCTACATTCGTGCAACCGGCCCTCTACTACCAAACGCTGCTTCGTGACCTGAAGTCACGTGACCTCGACGACCTGAGCATCTCGCGGCCTAGTTCGCGGGTGAGCTGGGGCATCAGCGTGCCTGACGATCCGTCTCAGAAGATGTACGTTTGGTTTGATGCTTTGGTCAACTACTTGACCTGTATTGGGTACCCTTCTCAGGTGCCACAGGAGCCGTCGTTTGTGCATCTGGTTGGAAAGGAGATCGTTAAGTTCCATTGTATTCACTGGCCGAGCTTTCTGATGGCCTGTGGGCTCCCGCTTCCACGTGGCGTTTTTGTTCACGGCCATTGGCTCATGGATGGGCGCAAGATGAGCAAGAGCCGGGGCAATGTTGCCGATCCTATGGAAATCTCTGAAAAATACGAGGTTGACGCGCTGCGTCTCTTTATGATGCGGAATTCTGTGCTGGACTCAGACTGCGACTACTCCGAGAGCAAGCTCAATGCCACGCGAAACGAGTTTATTGACAAGTTCTGCAACCTGCTGACTCGGTCTCTGTCCAGAAAATTCAGCATCTCACGCGCTCTTGCGAAGGTCGAGACACGCGGACTTCCGAGCCTGCTTCACGAGGCCGGGGAGGAGTTCTCAGCTGATTTGCGCTCTCTCTATGAACAGGTGGACGAGTTGCCGGATATTGTTGATTCCCACCTCAGAAAACTCGAACTGCACAGGGCTGTCCTTGCTATCTGGCAGCTGCTTCCTCGCATCAATGGACTGTTTGACAAATTCGAGCCGTGGAAACTTAAAGGGCCTGAAAACGAGCTCAAACAGGACTTGGTGATTTTCAGCGCGCTTGACTCGCTGCGGTGTCTGCTGATCCTGTTGCAGCCTGTTGTTCCTGACTACACCAAGATGCTGCTCGACAAACTACAGGTCGAGCCTTCCAAGCGAACTATAGACATGGCGGGCATCGCGAGAGACACTAGGTACGCCACATCCGCTACTTTTTCCAAGGGAGAGAAGGTCCCGCTGCAAAAAATCAGATTAGACTAGACGGCTATTTTAATGGTCTCGCATTGCAGGGTGTCCAGATCCAGCACTGCCACCTGGCCTGTCTCGCAGAAATCGGGCACCGCGACGATCCGCACGCGTATTGGGGCGTCTCTTGCGCAGTGCAGTGTCATCTCGGCTGTCTCGAATTTCGGCTGGTTGCCGACGAAGTATACATGGGGAGTCTCGTCCAAGGTGAACGGGTCGTCAACGTCATACGGATAGCATGTGAGCGTGTCTGGCGCTGTGGGGACGACGTTCTGCCAGTGCATCGTTGCTTCCAGAAGCTTCAGTCTGGACTCGTTGACGATCTCGTTCCTGACGGGTGAGTCCATGCCACTGCCCTCTCCGTTGAGGTCCACTTGTATGTTAGGAATGAAATACTTGAACATATCGTTGATATTTTCTCCCGACGTGCCCAGCAGTCGCACACCGTCGATTTCGAGCCAGACAGGATTAGTTGAGCGCACGAAATTGGCGTACGAGCCGGCCTTGGCGAAAAACGACGGGTGCAGAGGCTGTTTGGGAAGACTCACCTCGCAGGGGTCCGAGTCGCCCGGCATGACGGTCACGGGGACAGAGCTCAGCAGCTCGCAGATGTAGGCGTCCAGCTGCTTGATTGCGTCCGCGTCGTAGTTGGACTTGTTGAGCTCTCTGTATTTATCTTTCTCCAGAACCACCTGGTCGGCCGACTCGACGCATCTGATCGAGTTGCCCGCCAGGACGACCTGCGTGATCGATCTCAGAAATTGTATCGTTTCAGGAGACGAGTCCAGCTCTCCCATAAGGTATTCCTTGAGCACTTCGAGCGCACCCAGACTGCTCTGGTTATTGATATGAAGCCCAGAAACCAGCAGCACCTTGTTGCCCGCAGAATGCACCGGACGCGGCACTTGAGGCCCAGGCTCCGGGTACACCACGTCCACCACGGTGAAAATGCCGGCCTCGACCTCCATGCCTAAAACACCAACCACCGCGCCGGTGACGAGCAAGATCTTATCGAGGATCTCGCCGTCCAGAACCATTCGCCCAGACTCGTCTTCGAGCATCACCTGGTCGTTCTGCGGATCAGAGTACGCGGTCGCCCGGAGCTGGTCCAGTTTGCTGAGCTCCGCAGACTCCTGCACGTCGTTTGCCCCGTACACGTTGTTGCTCACCTCCTCGAGAATGTTGGGCTTGAACTTCATGTCCATGAAAACGGTCCCGATGGTGTAGCAGGGCGTCATGTTCTTGATGTCGAGTATTTTGTTCACATACACCACGCCCGTGTTGTTTATCGTCTCCTGTTTCCACTTGGCATTGGCACGCTTGAGACAACGCGACTTGAGCTTTTTCACGCGCTGACTGTAAATCTTGTTGAACTGGTTGGCGTATGACCGCGTGCCGGGAGCAAGGCGGTATGTGTCGGACTTGCTGAAGTGCTCGGGGACCGCGGATTCGTGGCGAAGAATGCGGTCAGACGTCATGGTGTTCATACGCGTGGTACGGTGCAAGGATGAAAAAATTATTTATCGAATCGCACTCGCTGTGGTGCAAATGGGGTGTAAAGTATGGACGAGCACAGTAACCGTTTCGTCGACGATTCGAGTGGTAGTTTAGAGCCTAGCAGTGTCGTGGGCAGCGTAATTCGGTAGCATCGCGCCGTTTCAGATGCTGACTTCCGAACCCTGTAAATCGACTCAATTAGCCGTCTGGCTTGCGTGCCGGAGCCGAGCAAACTGAATATACCAGCTTTCACAACTGTAGTGCCTTTAGCTGCGACCTGTGTACACCGCAGCCAGCAGGCCCAGCTTATGTCGACAGGGTCCCGAACCTTATCTGTGGTGGTGTACAGATGCACGGGCGCCCGAATTTGGCTGGGTGCGAGGAGGACCAATGGACACCATAACAAAAATCACAAAGGAGTTAATTCCATAAACTGCACAATGGAGAGACTCGACCTAGCCACCTACAGCAAGGAGATCAAGCAGAACTACGACCGGCTCATCTCCGGTGAGTTGTCCTATGTCATTTACACCACCCAGAAAGACTCATCTCTCAAACCTACCGTCCAAGGCGACGGAGACATCAACGAGTTTGTGACCGAGTTTGAAGAGGGCGCAGTCCAATTCGGTTACATTCGTGTCAATCCGTATGGGTCTGACGTCCAAAAGATCTTACTGGTCGGCTGGTGTCCAGACTCTGCCCCTTTGAAGAGCAAAGTCTCGTTTTCAAATAACGTGGCCGAGGTCGGCAGGATCTTGCACTACCACGTGCAGGTGACTGCTAGAGATCCGGATGACCTGGACGTCGACGACCTGCTGAAAACAGTGAGCAACGCGTCTGGTGCTAGATACTCCATCCAGTCGCTGCCACAGTCTTCTGCTCCTAAAACCACCAGGCCTGCGCCAAAGCCTGCCCCTAAACCTGCCAAAACAGAAGAGCCAGCTCCTCCTAAGCCCTCTAGAAGCATTCCGCCAAAACCGGCAACAGCTCCGGCTCCAGCTAAACCTGCTGAACAAGATGACGAATGGGGCGGAGAAGAAGAGATTCAGGAGAGAGACTTCAGCAAAAAGCCATTAGAGACTCTTCCTTCTGCATACAAGCCAACAAAGGTCGACATTGAGACATTGAGAAAGGGTCCGTCACAAACGACCAGCTCGCAACCCGCCACTGTTTCATTGAGTCTCGGAGACGGTCGCCTGTCTTCGCTGCCGAAACCAAAGGTGACGAACTCTGTCGCTTCCAAATTCCAGGAAGTTGTTCAGCCTTCCTTTGGCTCTAAACCTTCCTTTGGTGCTCCCCCAAAGAGAGACGAGCATGTCTCGTCGGGCTTGAACCGCAACTTTGGAGCCACTAACGGCAAGACCCCTGCTCAAATCTGGGCCGAAAAGAAAGGACAGTTCAAGGATGTCGAGACCGATTCGAAGCCTGTGAACGCTGAGCCTGAAGAAGAGATCAATGTGCACGTCAACGATGTCAAGGCCAAGCTCGAGGCCTTGAAGACCGAGGAGGAGCCAAATCAGGCATTTCCTCCTCCACCAGTGAGATCCTCGTTCCCACCTCCTCCAGTTAGAACTGTTCCGAAGGAGGAAGAAAAGGAGGAAGAAGAGAACGAATCTGAGCCAGAAGAAGAGAAGGAGCTCGAGCCTGCTCCTGCCTTTGCTTCTGCTCCTGCCCCTGCTCCTCCTACTGGACCACGTCCGGCCGCTTCTGCTGCTCCGTCAGCAGCTCCGACGGCAGTTGCAGAGTACGATTACGAGGCAGCTGAGGATAACGAGATCGGGTTTGCAGAGGGTGAGACTATCGTGGACATCAAATTTGTCGACGAGGACTGGTGGCTCGGAACCAATGCTGCTGGCAAAAGCGGTCTCTTCCCTGCCACATACGTTGTCCTGAACGAGAAAAAAGACGACGAAGAACCAGCTGCTGAGGAGGTCCCAGAATCAAAGTCAGAACCCGAAGCTTCCAAGGGACTGACTGCCGTTGCAGAGTACGACTACGACGCTACTGAGGACAACGAAATTAGTTTCAAAGAGCAGGATATCATCACAGAAATCGAGCAGGTCGACGAAGACTGGTGGCTGGGTTCCTGCAATGGCGAGAGAGGATTGTTCCCTGCGAACTACGTTAAGCTACAATAGTGCGAAGAAGGATATTAGCAAGTTGTATAAATAACATCTAGAATTGGTAGTTCACTCCAACTTTTTCTTGAAGAGCATTCCCCAGAGATACAGCGCCGGAGCTCCGGCAGCTGTTCTCCTAAGCCCGCGCCGTGCAACAATGCCCTCGTGGGCATTGAGAGACCTCACGTAGACCGGTATTTTGATCCAGTCGAGCTGGTTCAAATTTGCACACATCAACGTGCGCTTATCATCGTATGGTAGCGGTTCCAGCTTGTCTGTCAAAGGAAGCTCTGCCAGAGGGCCGACGTCCATCCTATGTGCGAAAACCTCGAGAGATTCAGCAGCTTTTCCGGCGTCAAAGTCGACCTCTGTTGGTTTTGTATCTTTGAGTGTTTCGGGTCCTGCCCTCGAGTCTATCGAAGACTCCTCTTTATCGCCCTGATCCTCGGCAGACAGCTCCTGGAGTGTGTTTTCAACGATCTCCTGAGTTGCTTCGGCTAATGGATCCTCGTGGTCTCTTTTTAGGGCGTGATGCTGGGCTTTGTTGTCCTCCAGCCGCTCCTGTAGGGTCTTCCATGCACGCCCATGGTTGAACTCCGGCAGGAGCGATTTCCTGATCGCGCTTTTGACTGTTCCAAATGCACTTGCCACTAAGATCACCGGCAGAACCAGCGGAAGAAGCATTATCATGACTCCAATGGCGATATTGCGGGTCCGTTGAAGATGATCAACTTCTGCCCTGTATTTCAGTTCCGGATGGTACACTGTGGCCTTCAGGTCTACGATTCGAGCCGGGTACTCTTTGCCCAGCACCTTGGCTGACGGTAACCCGTCCACGTACTCAATTTCCAGGTTTTCCCAAAATTCGAACGGATTGTAGTTGGAGATGTACGAGGTGGCAAAGCTGACAAGTCTGTCGTTGCGCACATTGGCAAGAAGTATCCTGACTTTGAACAAAGCCAGCCCTTTGAAATACTTGCTTTCCTTGTCTGCCATCGCGGGAAGCAGATCGGACTTGTAAATGAACAAGTCCCTTCCTGACTGTCCAACGAGTCTGCTACCAAGAAAATTCATCGCCCTGTCCAGAATCCGAGAGGTTCTAAAGAATCTTACTCCAAGATGTGGAGAGGCGAATGTGCTGAAGACCACAGGCTCAATGCTGTCAAAAAACCCAATCTCATACAATTCTCCGATACAGTATCTCGCAATCAGCCCCCCTAAACTGTATCCCACCACGCTAATCTTCTTGACTTCCACGTTCTCGTCGCTCCTCAAAGTTTCAATTGTATCAAATATATCTTTGATTACTCTGTCTCCGTTCACTTTGATGCCGTCGTAGGTTTTGAACGACCCGAAAGACGAGGGCTTTAAATAGTGGATCCGGTCTTCGGAAGATTGCAAACACTCCTGGAGAACCTGTTCCACCATGTCCATGTGGCTGGAAACTCCCCACAGACTATATTGTTAGCATCGGCGCCTCCTCCGAGCCAACTTACCCGTGGATCAGAACGACTAGATGGCCCCCTTTTGCCATCTTTAGTATAGGAAATAAATATCGAACCGCTGCAAAAAAACTGCGACGCGTCGATATTTTTTTTCCTATCGTTGACAATGTTTAGTGCTCCCGGAAAGGCCTTTGTGGCCGGAGGCTATCTAGTTCTGGACCCCAAATACAAAGCCTTCGTGATAGCCCTGTCCTCCAGAATGTACGCCCATGCTCATGTGGAGAACGGGACGGGAGAACACATCGAAGTGCGCGTCAAGTCCCCCCAGTTCGCTGAGGGAGAATGGTGCTACAAGATAGATCTTTCCAGACTGGATCGCGCTGAGGAGATACATGGCCGCGGCAATCCCTTTGTGAAGTCGACAATTGACGTTGTCTTGCTGTACCTGGCTCCAAAACAGACTAAGCGTATCACGGTCACCATCTTCTCTGACCCAGAGTACCACTCGCAAAAAGACTCTACGCCGAAAACCTCAAAAAACGGACTCAAAACCCTATACTTCCACTCGCAGCCGATACACAAAGTGGCGAAGACGGGACTGGGATCGAGCGCGGGTCTGGTTGCGTGCTTGACGACGGCTCTGCTCTCGTGTTTCAGCGAAAACTTTGACGTGAAAAGTGAAACCACACTCAACAGGATCCACAACCTCGCTCAGGTTGCTCATTGCCACGCCCAGGGGAAAATTGGCTCAGGATTCGACGTGGCCGCTGCAACGTTCGGCTCGATTGTGTACCGCAGATTCGATCCGCAGCTGGTGAACAGGGTGATAGAGTCCTGGAAAAATGAGGACCTGGTGCAATTGGTCGACAACACAGACTGGAAGATAGAACACACAAAGTGCTGCCTGCCTCCAGGAATAAAATTGCTCATGGGAGACATTGTGGGGGGTTCGGAAACCCCAAAGTTGGTCTCCAAGGTTCTGGAATGGAGGAAAAAGGAGCCCGAGAGATCGCTTGAGACGTGGACGCATTTGAACTCGAGCAACATGCGGCTCGTCGAGTCGCTCGAAAAGCTACAAGACTTCAGCAAAAGCCAGCCAGAGACCTACAAATTGTCGCTCCGAAGTCTGGTGGAAGGCAACAAAAGCGGCTTCAGCGACGTCGTCTCGAGTATACAAGGAATTCGCCGGTACCTGAAAATCATGACTCTGGAAAGCGGCGCGGAGATTGAGCCAGACCAGCAGACAGAACTGCTAGACTACTGCATGTCGCTAAACGGTGTTTTGGGCGGAGTAGTGCCCGGTGCTGGGGGCTACGACGCGGTGTGCTTGCTGGTGGCCGAGGAGGCCATTCGGGATGTGGTGGAACGTACAAAAGACCTCTCTGTGACGTGGTTGAACCTGCACGAGCAAGAAACAGGCATCCGCGAGGAAGACGTCTCGAGCTTTATCGGTTTTTTATAGATTAAGAAACGTAATTGGCACACCTCGCACCTGCCACAAATTTGTGCGGGACCCTTGCCCGCACCGCGAAGCCTCATCACGTAATGAAGCAAGTATAGTTAGTAAGTTAAAATACAAGGGCACCAGAATAGAGGGTTTGTGTTGTACCTTTGGCTATGTTGTCAACTGATCCAGCAGTGAGCATTCCGGACTTTTCTTCTTCCAATAGAAACCCTGAACAGTATGAGCTCAGCAGGTACCTTCCCCCTTATCGATCGTTATTGAACCCGAACCGAACTTTTGACTATCGTAGTCACAAGTATGTGGAGGGGTCCGTGGAATTTAAGTTCAGCAGTCTTTTTGCTAGAAAGAAGAAGCCCGAATCGAATATCAAGATGAAGTACCGGTCGCTGCTGACCCCGTTATCGAATACGAGGAAGCGTATCATGGATGCGGCTTCTGACACCCTGTCAGTGAAATCTCTGAGGTCTTCGCTTTCCGTTGCCAGCTTGAGGAAGTCTCCCAACCTGAGTGCCCAGCATCTGATGGATCTTCCGGATGAGATTCTGACAGCGATTGTCTCGTATCTCAGAGACGACCAGAAATCGCTGGTATATCTGCTCTATGTGAACAAGCGGCTGAATATGAGTGTCAAGCCTGTGCTCTACGAAAACCCGTACGTCTCCTCCACGTACAGGCTAGCTCAGCTGGTCCACACTATCAATAATAGCAAAGAACTGGCCCTCATGGTCAAGACCATTGACCTGTCGACAATAAATCCTGGCTTAGAGTTGGAGGAATATGCGTTCCGGTTGTATGACATATTCGCAGAGCAGGGTGACAATACAATGCCTATTGCCTCCAGCAGCAAAGACATACTTGCTGGCTGGAGAGACTGGAGATATAGAAACCACCCATTGTACGGGCTGCAGCGCACCCTCACGGGACAGGCTCACCGCTCATCGCGGAGCTCTCGACCGGAGATGAAAGATCGCAAAATGTCAGCTTCTTCGAATTCGACCACAGGCTCTCTATTCTCCAACAACGACGATTCCGAAACAGATTCGTCGCGCACACTGTCCGCTTCCCCAATCAGAACCAAAAGGAAAAAGCAAACTTTCAGGAACTCTTTGAAGCAAGTCTTCAAGAGTACGTCCTCGGCAACAGTCACAAACTTCGATATTTCAGACATGTACAGCGACCTCAAACTGACAAAATCTACAACTCCCAAGTTCCCTCCTAAAGTCAGTGACCTTGACTTCCTGACGCAGCCCGATCCTCTGGTTGTTGGCAAGAGCACACAACCATACTCGACGCCTCATCCGCTTCAGAACAGATTTTTGAGCCAGTATTGCTACTCCAAAGATATCCCAATTGGATACTTGTTGCACATTTTTCAGGAATGTGAGAATCTCGTTCACGTGGACCTCACGGGTGTCTCCTGCAGTAATGACTTCGAGATGAAAGATTACGAATACTTCAATTGGCAGACGTCCAAAGGCAAAATCAGGCAACTGCCTGTAATTGGCTACCGTTCTTTGTTGCTCGACACGGAGGAAGATGAGCGCAAGAGGAAAGAAGAAAGTGCCATGTTATCTCGATTCAAGACAGAAAAGCCAATATTCTGGTCCGACACGCAGCGTGAGATAGACTGGGAGAACACGGACTGTGTGCAGCTTGAATTTGACGATATCTGGAAACAACTGAATAAGCTGAAGAATTTGCGTACTATCAAACTTCGTTCTATCTGCTGGCTTGAGAAGTCTGTGATCAGGAAAATGGTGACTGATTCGCAATCCATAACCCACTTGGAGTACATCGATTGTACTGATTCTGGAATGAGAAAATCGTTAGAGTGGGCCAAACGGCGGACTGTCAAACAGTGGAAACGTTTCTTTCGTTACGAGGATGCGCCTCGTGCACCCCAGGTAGCGAGCCGGGGCTACAGTTTCGAGAATATTGGCCACGAGTATTACTGATGTATATTAGCGCATTTTACGCTGCTAGATTTTATTATGCTGCAATATTAATATCTTCAGTAAATTTGGATTGAACCCTGAATTCGAAGATATTGATTTTTACATATTCCACTTCCATCTATTTTCTCACCAACCTTCTAGACCTAAGCGGTAACCACGATCTTTGTTTTATGGTTTGCGCACGATCTCCTAGTCTCGTCAACATGTGACGACTAAAAAATCGGGGTATCGGAACCAGCAAACATACTGCAAAATGCAAATCTCATGATGTACTGCCCTAATGCACCACAAAAATAGTGCTATTCACTGGCCCCGCGACGGAAGTCATTTGCCACCGAAGCTTTGTAGATGACTTGGCGACTACTAGGAAAATGTATGTTTTCGGGCAATGTGATGCTGAATGTGCTCATTTTTTGTAGACACTGACAAGCTTAATTCCGATGCGTTTATATCCCTAGCGGTGTTTTGTTCTCTCATTTTCTTTTGTCGTTTGTGCTACCAATTCCGATTTTGCTACCAAACAAAAAAAAAAAATTATTTCGCTTCGTGCTACCGTCTGCTACCAAGCGAACGAACCCGTTAAAACACCTTGGGATCTAAAGTGGGAAAACAGGCCGGAGAAGCCAGATTTGTCACTCAAGTTTCCAATAGGGACCATTTTAAGCTTCTTTCCGAACACTTTTACTACCCTATTTTACCCGAAACCCTGCTACCATTCAAAGCCATCTTTCAGTGTACATATACTCAACGCCCTGAAAATGGACAGAAGACTCCCATTTCCAAATTACAACGGCTACCAGAGACCATATGTGTCGGCTGGCGAGCCCAATACTGGCCAGCCACTTCCGTCGTTGTCGACGCTTGGGTCTTTGCCCACCGTGTCAACAGCGCCGACCGCGTCTACAACGGGGATTCCGGAGGAATCGCGATCGCCCAAACAAATCCCATTGGCACAGACACATCAAGACCATCTCATGTCCATAAACAAACACGTGATGAAAACCTTATTGCAGTCAAAATCCGGGGATGGATTACCTCCACAAACGCCTCCCGAAAAGCCCAATCTTGGGCGGAGCCGCCAGGACGGGCCGCTCGAAATCCCCCGATTCATTCCATTCCCGGGCTATCCCATCATACCTCCGGGCTACGTGCCGGTGATGATGTCTCCGCAAGGTTTTCTGGTACCGATGCAATTTTCGCAGACCCCTGTCAAAGACGACGAAAAAAACAACGAAAATTTTACGACCCCAGAGCACCACAGTCCTCGCCCCGCGAAGGTGAGCAGGATTGCGCAGCTGATCAACTCCCCAACTTCCGAGCCGCAGCAGCTCTATGGTGTTGGAAATGCGGGTCCAATGGCTTTTCCAGGCAGCGCAACTTTGAACTCCAAGGACAAATTGGCTGCCTTCCAGCTATGCCTGGTTTCGCAGGAGTATTTTTCAGGATTGGGGCCGCGGCTGTCGCAGAAAGAACAGAAGCTGGTTGATGGGCTGAAGGCATTTGAGCCCGAAGTCACAGGCCATGATATTGAAAAAGTGCGTCAAGAGTACGCAAATCAGCTGAACCTTGTATCCAACACGAAAACCATCGAAAAGCCATTTTCAAAACGCAGCCATCGGGTGAATAAGATACTGCTGGGGCTAGAGCGTGACATGGCGGAAAAACGCGACTACGAAGTACTTCGATTACAGCTATACAAAGACTACCGGAGAAAACAGATTATAGACGAATACGTTGGTCAGACGATGGAGATCTACAGCGCGTTGTGCCGCGATTACACCACGCGGCTGAGCAAGCTAAAAAAGTTCCTGCTACAACAGAAACAGCTGTTGGAACGAGAAGATGCTGAGTTCTTCAACGTTGCTACCGCAGACTCGGAGCGGCTCTGGCGAAGCACGCTTTCAGCTTCAGCAACAGAGCCTCAAGAGACTGCTCCACCGCCTAAAAAGAAGCAGAAAGTGGAGCTGGAGCAACAGAAACTGTCGGACAACGACAGCTACTCGTCGTCGGCCTCTGTTTCAGGGCTGCGCTCGTCGTCGAGAATCAGCAAGCAGTCGAAAGAGGACGCAAGACACAAGAAACGGCCACATCCAGTCAGCAAAGAGCCTGTGCTGGACGCGATGGCCCCCATATCCACAGAGGAGCAGTTCCAGATGGTCACCAATCCAAACTCCAGAACGTACGAGACACATGTGATTGGTAGCTCGGACCCGTCCATCGCAGGCCAGAGCGATCTAAACGAATTGGCCGAGCACTTCAAAACGGAGTCTACGCTGGCTGCTGTCATCAAGCGGAAAGAAGAAGAGGCGAAGGGCAAAAAGAAGAATAAGGTGCTACGAGACCTAATTATGGCACACGAGTCTCAACAGGCGAAAAACAGAGGAAATGGAGGCCAACGGTCATCGACGGCAGAATTGCTGAGCGTGCACGAGAGTGACACGGACATGTGGAACATAAACTACTCTCTCGCACTGGTGCGAGAATACAAGCTACCTCTGGGCCTGACGCAGGAGGAGATTGACGACGATCTGGCTGAGCTGGGTATCTGACGGTGTATGGAATAGAAGGGAAAAACCCAGCTGGTTACCCTACCATGCATTGGACCAGGATTTACCCGGGCCTGAATTTTGGGCCCGCCTCGCGGATGCCCGGTAAAGTGCGTAAAAGATGGTACGTATTTCGCTGAAAATATAGGAAAAAAAATTTTCTTGGTGTACGACGAAGACGAATAGGTCCAGACTGAAAAAAAAAATGTATTGCTTGAATACTTTTGATTCAACTTATTTAAAAACTTATCAAGATGGCTGAAGAAGAAGTAAGTAGCCAGCCGTGCGATAGCCGCCTCTCTGTACTCTAACCGCCTAGCACACCTTCGAGACCGCTGATGCTGGTTCCTCTTTGACCTACCCAATGCAATGTTCTGCATTGAGAAAGAACGGTTTCGTTGTCATCAAGGGCAGACCATGCAAGATTGTTGACATGTCCACCTCGAAGACGGGTAAGCACGGCCACGCCAAGGTCCACTTGGTTGGTATTGACATCTTCACCCAGAAGAAGTTGGAGGATCTCTCTCCATCTACCCACAACATGGAGGTCCCATTCGTCACCAGAACCGAATACCAACTGTTGGACATCGACGACGGCTACTTGAACTTGATGACCAACGACGGTGAGACCAAGGATGACGTCAAGGCCCCAGAGGGTGAGTTGGGCGACAAGCTGCAAGCCGACTTCGACGAGGGCAAGGACTTGCTGGTTACCGTCATCTCTGCCATGGGCGAGGAGGCCTGTGTCTCCTACAAGGAGGCTCCAAAGGGCAACTAAATGCGCAGCTTCAATGGCAGCATATATAATATAAAGGATGTTTATTTAATTTCAAATAAACAGACATATTCGTTCACCTACTCCAAATTATCGAGGTAGTGTAGTCTGTCCAGCACAACCTGTTTGCTCGTCTCCTGAAACTCTCCGCTCAGAAACATCTCGTCCAGCACCTGGTATACCTTGTAGAAATTGAAGATGATATCTAGCTCGCACACGTTGTTGAAGTAGCTATCGAGTACTTCCACCGTCAAATGGACCATCTCCAGATAGCTCAGCTCATTGTCCTGCACATCAACGGCCATCACGAAAAATAAACCGTTATATCGTCTGTACACAAGCTTCTGATTCTCGAAATTTACGAAGTTTGACTGTTTCTGATGATCTCGCGAAGAAATCAGCCTATGCACCTTCAATATCGTCTGTTTCTTCTGCTTATCGGGGACACTGGTATACCATTTGGAAATGCGCAGCTTTCCCTGTCGATTTAGCGCAATCAGAAAATGTATGCTCATGGGTTGTGCAGCTATTATCGTAACCTTTAGAGTTATCTAATTTCACGCCGATCGACCCCAGTTTTTCCGCCTAAAATTTTTCTGCGTCGTTCATGTCAAAAACTTTGTCCCGGTGGCAGTCGGATTCTTCGTCATACATAATTTATTTTGTTTCTTTTAAATCTACAATATCGGCCCCCTACAGTCGGATCTGCTACTGATACAGTCAGATATCCGCTTCTCTGAACTATATAAAAGACCATACGGTACGATCACCTGCATTTTGTGTCTTAGGGATACTGCATCACCGTCCCTCGAGTTGCCATTTTTCTGAAGGGCTAACTATAAGGCCTTATCAAATTTTTTTCACTAGGTTACCCTGTCCCTTTTTATTTTTTTTTTTTTTGGCGAGACAAAGCGTGTCGCAACTACGCGCCTATACATCACGAGCAGACTCCAACATTGGATTGATACAGTAGGAGAGACAATCCATCTTGTCAATTCATGATCTCGTCTGAAGAGAATATAACATCACAGCAAAAGAGTCAATTAGCTCCATTTGTGGATAGAATACTAGCTAGTCCCCTGAATTTTCATCGTGCGAAGCACCCAGATACAGTTGCATTGAGACCATCCACATATATTGCTTTCAGAAGCTCTAAACATCGCAAGGATAAGAAATTGGGATTCAAGCCTATAGACGATCTCACCACTCCAAAGCCTTCGAAAGAGGACACGATGCCAAGACCGAAATCGATGGCTGAAGCAGTAGCTCTTTACACCGGTAAAAGATATCTCTCGAAGAAACAGAAAAAAGAGCTCGAAGGGAAACCACTAAAGAAACAAAAATTGCAGGAGCCGAAAGACATTAAGGAGCCGGTGCTTTCCGACAGTGAATATACCAAAGACGCGGCCGGAGAAGAAGAAGAAAGCAGCGACGAGAATTTTCAAACGGCCGATGAGAAAGACGATGAAGATGATGACGAGGATGAAGGCTTGGCAAGTTCTTCGGATGAGTCGGATGAGGACTCCGAAGACATGGAGCAGCTGAAAAGAGATTTGAAAGAAGATGCTCACAAAGGACTTGACGAGGAAGATGAGGAACTGGACAGTGATGCTCTACGTCAGATCAAAGCCGAAATAAATACGAAGGACGAAGACTTCAAGGTTTTGCCAAAGGGTAAAGAGACTCCGCCGACTTCTCCTGAAGATCAGGTAGATTTGATCAAGGGGGAACTTGTGCATTCCAAGTACGATGACTCGGAGTTCTATGATCTTGACGAAAATTATAACGATCAGGGGTCTAATGGTTCTATTAGGATATACAAGTCTTGGAGAGAGTTCAAGAACAAGCCAGGCCCCTTGGGACTACTGAACCATGGTGTGACCTGCTATATGAACTCTGCAGTCCAAGCGATGTGCCATATTCCTGCCGTTCTGCATTATCTTGTCGATGTTCACAACCACAAGTACAAAGGCTCGATTAGTCCAACTTCTGTCACTCAAATCCTGGCCGACACCGTTGCCAAAATGTACAGGCTGGACAACAAGGGAGAAAAGAAAGTGCGCACAATTAATCCTAAACGTCTCATCAAGCGGTTGGGTGACATCAATTGCATGATGTCGGAATGGCAGCAAGAGGATTCTCATGAGTACTTCATGTCGCTTATGTCTCGTCTACAGGAGGACTCAACTCCAAAAGGCGTCAAACTCAATCAAAGCATAATATATGACATTTTTGGAGGCCTACTTAGCCAATCGGTCACCTGCAAAAACTGTGGCCATATTTCCACAACGGCTCAGGAATTTTACGACCTGTCGCTTGGACTGGACAACGTCAAAAAGAGAAATAGTAGTTTACTGGATCCTCAACAACTGTTTGAGCTGAAGAACAAGATAGAAGCTGCCAAATCCAGTGAGCCCGACGCGAAAAACAAACTCTCCGATTTCTTGAAACAGAAAATCTTACTCGCACAGGAAGAGAGAAGAAGTCGTTCTCAAACGCCAGAAGCTTCAGAATTACAGAATCCGAATTCCCAGTTGTCGGATACCAACGACAGCGAAAAGTCGAGCCAGCTTCCTGACCAACCCCTCTCTCCGCCGTCATATAGATACTCTTTGGAGAATTCTATCAGGGACTTCTTCTCTCCTGAACTCTTGAAGACCGACAAAAAGGACAAGTCGGGCTATACATGCGAGAATTGTAAGAAGACCACAAACGCGATCAAAATATCCACCATTGAGCGTGCCCCAGAGACTTTGACCATCCATCTCAAACGATTCCGTTTCAATGGTTCCTCGTCAATGAAGGTTAAGGCGAACGTGACATATCCTGAGACCTTGGATTTATCAGAATACACAACTTCGATGAATTCTCCGACAAAATACAAGTTGAGCTCGGTAATTGTTCATCAGGGACGCTCCGTCTCTTCTGGCCACTACGTAGCTCATTGCAGACAACCAGATGGGTCTTGGGCTACATATGATGACGAGTTCATCAATAAGATCAAAGCCAGGGATGCGTTGAGCGATGAAAGTGCGTATGTTCTCTTTTACTCCAGACTCACTCACAAGTCGATTGGCGACAGAAAGAGAAAGTCTCCTGTTAGGAAGGAAAAGTCCAAGAAGAGGTTCAAGAGCAATAATTCTAGATGAGTGATTCGCATATGTATATTACGAGATCGAATCATGTTCGACCTCTTCATGATCGCTATGTACAAATAGTCTAAATATTTACGGGACAATGTGGACACCAATGGATTTTGCTGTTTCCACAACGCTCTTGCAAATATGCTGTAGAGGCGTACTTTTCAGCTGCTCGTCTTTTTGCTTGATTTTGGCAATTTCGTAAACGTGTTTAAGACTCAACTTGATTGGCGACTTTTTAAGTCCTGGTTGTCCTTTCTCTATTCCAGCAGCCTGCATGAGCAACCATGCAGTAGTTGGAGTTTTGATGTCAAAGGTGAAAGTCCGGTCAGGCTTGACGATAACTTTGACTGGGATGGGTATTCCTGGCTGAAAATGAGCCGTTCTGGCGTTGAACTCTTTGCAAAAATCGATAGCCTTGACACCCTTAGAACCAAGCGCTGGACCGACTGGCGGCGTTGGTGCGGCCTGGCCTGCGCCCACTATGAGTTTGATTAATGAGTTTTTGGTTGACATGGATGGAAAATAAGCAGAAAAATTATTTCCAACTTGCACGATTTCACTGATCGCTTAATTTCTGAAAAAGAGAGGTCGATATATATATAATTATTAGGAATACAGTAATCATTTCTTGCCTTTCTTCTTTCTCTCAAGCATGGCAATATGAGCAATGCTTTGGTCCACTTGAGTGTGTTCATGGTCCGTAGACGGAATCAGCTTATGTTCACACTCATCGTTGACCAGGGTGCACATTTGGACTGATTGCAACCATGGGTCGTTGAAACATTCGTCTATCGTTATACGGCAAGCGGGCGCCAACGACACCATTCTTCCAATCATTGGACGGCATTCTGGTGCAAGCGCATTCAGCAAACGCTGTTCGCCCATTAGGTTGGATGTGTGCTTCAGAGGATCTTCACTATCATGTGTCTCATTCGAGTTGGAGGCAGATGGGGGCGGAGTAGGCATCTCGTCCGTATGAACGACGGTGTTCAGCTCTTCTTGGTGTTTCCCCTTTTCTTTAGGGTAGTCTTGCTTATTCTCCAGATCCTCGTAGCTGGGAGGGTCTGGCAGACGTCTCAGCAGATTGCCAAAAGTGACTCCCGGTTCCCTGGACGCAAATAGTTTGAAGCTAGGATCAGACAGCTTAGGAACTTTCCATGGGAACTTCTTCAGCGTCATGCAACAGTAGATGATAGCTGCTGACCAGATATCGACGGGGCGTGGATCGTACTTGTTAAAGACACACACTTCAGGTGCAAGATACGGGTCCGAGCCAACGATTCCCTGGGCCTCGATAAGAGTGCTCGAAAACGGGTACTGGAACACCACAGCAGAGCCGAAATCGATAAGCTTCACAATTCCATCTTTGGACACCACACAGTTATCCAGCTTGAGGTCTCTGTGAGCCAAACCGATCGAATGAATATACCGGATACCATTCAAAATCTGTTTGAAACAGCAGTTGATCTCTTCAGGGCTCATTTTGTTTGACATCACAATGGCAAATAAGTCGTAGTCGCAGTATTCCATGACCTGAACGATTCTGTCATTTTCGTACGAGATTTCAATGGTCTCAATAATATTTGGATGCTTTAACGTGGATCCAATGCAGTACTCACTTGTGATTTTCTTGATGTATTCCCTTCTGGACTCGTGCTGGTACTTGGCTCTGAACTCTTTCACTGCAAAAACTTTAGAGTCCGAAACTCGCTTGACCAGTCTCACTTGTCCACCTGCTCCGGCTCCCAAGTTCTCTCCAAATTTACTGTACCGCTTACTGAAGGGTATCTGCGGCGTGGTGTTTCCACCGATAGACAATGGAGTCTGCACAATGTTGAAGTAAGATCCTCCTGGGCTCGATAAGCTTGGAGACGAAGGTACCCGTTTGCTGAAGTCCAGAGGCGAAGTGCTGTATTCTTGGGATGGAGACGAGGGCACGGTGTCAGACCCGGCAAATAATTGTCCGTTAAATGTGACGCTAGACGAAGGAGTGGTCGTCGTGATTTGCGGAATGGATGAAATGGAACCCTGACGCTGGACGCTCAGGCCGGCGCTCAAGTTAGAGGTTCTTGGCACTGCAGACTGGCCGTTGCCTAACGAAACAGACTTGCGGAAAAATCTACGCAAGTCTGCCATTGAGGAATGCCGCGATCCGGGTGCCGTTCCGTTGGTGACGCTCTCTGCACTCGACTGAGATGACGGGGACTGACCGACTTGCTCCTGTTGCGGAGACGACGAAAAATGGTCCGCGGTTGCCGTGCTTCTTCTGGATTTAGAGAAGAAATTCACAAGCGAAGTATTTGATCTGGAACTGCTGAGAGTTCCGTTTGCAGCCGCGGCAGCCGCGCGCGCCTCCTGTACCTGCTGAACCTTCTGTTTAGAAATGATGAATCTGGGCTCAAGCTGTTTCGGCGACGAGATTGCCGGCGACGAAATCTGCGTAGCGGAAATCAGCTGTCCATTGGATAAGTTGACTGCCGGAGAGCCGAGAAACGTCGAGGAGCTGTGAACAGAGGTGGACAGTGACGGGTGTCCGCCAGGAGCAGAGTAGGGGATTGTGCTGGACAGCGAGCCGGGCAGCCCACTGTTGGAATGTACGCTGGCTGGTCGAAGAGCGTATGGCTGTTGAGGAGTTGACACTATTGGCTTTGGAGAAACCTGCACCTGCGAGACCGGTTCTATGTAATCTTCCCTGTATGAGGTTTCCGGGGACACTCCTTCCAAAGATATTGTGGTTGTTATGGTCTTGTGGAAATCGCTGTCCGTAGGATGTACCTCTGTGCTGTTTATCCTGACCTCTTGAGATGGAGGAGGCTGAGCGCGCTGCTCATTCATGAGTTTGGTGAGCGACGAAACGCCAGGCTTCCGGTCGTTTGAGGCCATCGTCGAACTAAATTGATTTAATTTACAAATGACTTGCAAGCTTTTTTTTAACTTCGCACCTGGACGAGTTGCTGATAAGATACGCCGCTGTGCGAGTTGCACATATTACTCAAATCAGCCAATCAGGTGAATTATTTAATTATTACAATGTATTTAGTAGTGCGGACGCTTATTGCTTTCATGAGCTTGGGAATCGTATCGTCTTTTACGACCTGAAGCTCGATCGTACTCATGTTCTGGCGCGGGTTGTCTGCTGCCATTGTTCGGTTGTCTGTGCGTCGAAAATTCTCTAGGTCGATAGTCGCGACTGCCCTTGTAGCTGCGTCCGGGAGGGTTCGACGGAGGAGGGAGAGGTGGGGGAGGCAACGGAGACGCAGAAGACGAGTCGGGTGACGAGCTGGCAGCAATGGATGCCTGCCGCTGCATAAGAAGCCGCTTTTCTTCTTCCAGCCGAGCCCGAAGCGCCGACGAACTCGTGCCTGACGGGCCAGTAGGCGTGCCGGCTTTGTAAGTGGTGCTCTGAGGCCCCAGCGGGACAGCGGGAGTCGCCGATCTCGAGGACGCTTTGCTCTCCGTTCCGGTATCTTTCGGTGGCTCTGAGGATTCCTTTTGCTGTTCTTCCTCCGGCTTTTCTTCCGTTGGCTTTTCTTCCTTTGACTGTTCCTTGGCAGGCTCCTTTTCCTCACGCTGCTCGTTTTCTGTTTCTACACCTTCCATTGTGTCCTCGGTGCCACCATTCGTAAGCGCCTCTTCGGTACTCTCGGCCACAGCTTGTACTGGTTCTGGTTTTTCATGCCTCACTTTTTTCTCCAGACCCACTAGACCATACGGTCTTGCCGTGAGCGTTGCTTTTTCTCGCTCCTTGCGTTCGGCCTCTCTTTTCTCTCTCTCCTGCATTTCCAACTCGGCCTTGCGGGCGCGCTCGGCGGCCAGCCGTTCCTCTCTCTTTTTCATCAGCTTCTCTTTTTCCTCGGGGTCCATTTCGTAAAACTCCCAGGTCTGAATACAGGAGGCCTTTTTGGACGAAATCAGAACAAAAAGCGCATTAGAGGCCAACTTGATATCCTCTCTAGAGTCTGACGAATATATGGAGGCAAGTTTGCGAGTCAGGATCTCAGAATGATCGGCAACGACAGGGAATTCTCCAAGGAGGTTCTTCAGAAATATGATCGCATTGTTCCGCGTAGTATACTGCTCGGAATCCAATGAAGCAATAATCTGTTTCTGTAGCGATTTGTGCCAATTGAATAGCGTCTTCCTAAACTCTTCAAACTGCAAGTGTTCTCCATCAGGCACTTTCAGTCCCGCAAGCAAAGGATCGGAATCTCCTTCCTTCCCCAATGCCTTGCTATCATACAGTTTGGCATCCTGCCTCCATGCATTAAGTTCTTTCAAGACATGCAAATAGAAAATTCCCAGGTTCTCTATCTCTAAGGTGGTGCTAGTGAACAGCGTAGGCTGGAGGAAACTGCATGTGAAAAGTTCGTTCAGAACATAAACCAACGAAAACCCGTAAGTGTTCAGCGAATGAGCAAGGAACAAAAAGTCTGCGCAGTAAACTGCATCGAACGGAGAGTGAACCATCCTTGGCAAGAAGCAGTGCTCTAAGATCTGTTTGGTACTCTTAGAAACAGTTTCCTCGTCTGAAACGTCTTTGAACCATTGGTCTTTCTTATTTTTGATACGTGAAATTGTGGCCTGGTAGTTGTTCTCGTGTTTTGTTGCATCACGACTCACGCGCGTGGAGATGAGATGCAGTTGACTGAGTTCGTGCTCGAGTCTCTGCAGCTCTTTCCTTGGAATGTCTTTGTCCTTGCGAGACAGAGTCAGCTTTTTGTTCAGCGTGCTTATTTTCGACTTGATGCTTGCCGACTCCTCTCCATAAGAAATCTTTTCATAGCAGATATCGTAGAGCGATAACTGCCAGAAGTCCGCGTAAAAGCTGGCACTCACAGCATTCCAATCAACTGGCAGCACAGCACATAATATTGCCTCGAGCTCCTCAATGTAGTCCGGATTCGCTTTCAGCTGTCTGCTCAAATGCCGTCTCCAGATCTGGAAAGCCCAGACAGGACGCACCCGAAACTGTCTGATAAGAGTGTCTAATGATATCATTTTCTCCTTAAAAATGTTTGTGGGGAGACATTCGTCGACCATCGTCGTGAACGTGTGAATCAAAGAGTTGAGCTCGTCACAACGACGGTTTAGAATTTTTAGCGGAGCTTGCACAGAGTCGACTGTTTTGTCTGGGAGGTTGACAAGAAGGATGAACAACTCCGCTAAAATGTCCAGACTTACCAGAGTATCCAGTAGTTTGCGCGAACTTGTAAGCGATTCTGCTCTCTTGTCTTGAATCACCATATAAACAAGTTTTTGCAGACTCGTCTCTGAGTTGAGCAAGTATATTTGCCTAGAGGTCAAGTTGTTGATATGCTGTACACCACTCATAGATCCGACAATCTCATTGACCAGAATGATCAGGTCGGTTGATCCATTGTTGAGACTTTTCGTGACAAGAGTGAGGATCGGCCCCAGTTGGAACTGCTCAGGTCTATATTTGGCCAATTTACCGACAAATGACGACAAGTTTTGAATCCATTGCATATAATTTAGTCCATCTTCCTGCATCGCTTGTCTATTGGAGTTGAGCTTGTTGCACAGCTGAAAGGTGAGAGAATCCCAGACAAAAGCACCAAAGTATTTTGATGCTTCCACAATTAAATCACTCAAGCTGCTGTAACTTTCAATATGGTTGACAAAAGTCGAAGTGACTGCCAAGGGACTTCCAGAAGCAATCCGCGTCAGTTGGCGCATTAGAGCTTCTCCGTTTGCCGTGGATAGCCTCTTGAGGATATCCTTTGTCTTCTTCTCTGCAATGTCGAAATTCTGCTTGATCTCCAGATCGTTCTTCGAAATCACATTCTGGTACTCGCCATACAAAGAGTAACGTGTTTCCAGCGGGTAGAAGTCGAGCAGTATTGAAAAGGCTTCATTTACAACAGAGGCATTGTTGGCGAATGAAAGGGCTGGGAAAATGAACTTGCGGTAAAGCTGTAATACCTGGTCACGATCGGCTCCTTTTTGTAGCTGAAACCGCAAAATTCGAACTAGCTTGCTAAATAGAATCGAGTCCTTTGCCACCTTCACGCCATTGAAGCAGAGAAACTGATGGCAAAATTTCACGAAGTCTTCAAAAGACTCAACCAGCCTCAAGGAAGTGTCTGGCACCGGCTTTCCTATGCCTGTTATACCAATTGTGTTGTAGTATGGAGTTACAATATCGTTCGCCAGGTCATTGACTAAATTGCAAACCTCTTCATCTATCAGGGGCAAAAACGGATGTTGGACCAAGATGAACAGAGCCTGATCGTACATTTTGGATTGCAAGATGTATTTCAGGAATTTGATTTTGGCAATGTACTGCGACTTCTCCTGGACTGAGACCTTTTTCTCAGGAGCAATAGGAGCCTGCTCGGCTCTGTTAGTTGTCGAGGATTCACCTGTGTCGTCATCATCATCGTCATCCAAAGCCAGAGGAGCTGCGAGGGCAAGAGCAGAAGCAGTAGCTTTGAAAGCATTCTCCTTCAGTTCGTCGTTGTACTGAGTGTACAAGGTGTCGAGTTCTGTGTTTTCTATTGGTTTAACAGCAAAGTTGGCATCAGATTCAAACTCCAAAGGTTGTAACGAGTTGTAGACTGAATGGAACTCAAGAATTCCTTCCTTTATCAAAAGAGTTATTAGTTTAAGTTCCAACGGAACCTTCTCTTTTGTATCTGCATTCAAGAGAAATGACACTACCACCAACTGTAACATCTTTGAGTGCTGGGAGGTGAATATGCTGTTTTTGATGACTCGTAAAATCAGTTCTTCGTTTTCTTCAAGGTAAAATGCAAATACACTAAGCATCAACAGAAACGACCTCGTGATGTCTAATCTAAAATGACCAATCAGCCGCTCAATTACGTGGTTGAAGTATGTGACCTTGCATAGAGCATCCTCCTGATAAAATATGTCGATGAGCTCCACTGCCAGTTTTGAGTAGCCTTCGCTTGACTCGTGAAGCGAGGAGTACGTGACCACACCGTAGTCGTTCACTCTGGCATCGCTAAAATAGCATTTGTTAAAGTCGGGAAACAGTCCATTCTTGAGAATTGAAAAGTCGAGATACTGTCTTTTGAACTGGTTGTCAATCTTCACAGCCTGAATGAATGCATTGAGATGAGGTTTGGGATTGCAAGCCTGAAAGATCAGCAAGAATTGCACCGACAGCTCTTGTCGCTCCTTCACATTTGGGATGGTAGAAATGATTGTGTTCACAAGATTGGTCAGGTTGTTTATGGGGATCCTTGAGCTGAAGTCGTTCAAACAAATAACAATCTCGTAGAACACTTCGCTCGGCGAGATGTCTTTTTGAACGATTCGCGACGTCAAGCTCTCAACAGTCTGTTTCCAGTTGGAAACCGCTTGCTCATCAAGAAACTTCCACGCGTACTTGTACGCAGAAACATTCTCGACCTGGCGAGTTTCCTCAGTCATGATGATCGATGATTGAAAAAAATAATTCGAAATAATAATCTTTTTCAGATATGGTACGTGTCTAGATTATGTGTTCTAACAAGTAGGCGGATAAGATCAGAGAGAGGCAGCTTTACGAAGCGCTCAAGAGCAAGCATATCGGACTGGGAAATGAGGATACAACGAGAACAGAGTATATCGGCAACATCAAAAGAGATACCTACGCAAGCCTGGTGGCCCACCCGGCCATGCTAGAGTTTCTGTCAATCAGTTACAACAAACCTAGACAAATTGTACACACTGAGATGATAGAGAAGATGATCCGGCCTATGGAGACGAACAAGTAGCTCAGCTCAGCAGTGGAGCTTGTTCTTCCCTGTTAACGGTTCTCAGACCCGATCCGAACATGATCACCACCGAAACCACAAAGTTGACGGCTGCAATGATGAAGGCAAACAGCCATTGTAAAGCAATCACTTTGGTGAAGAGCTGGCCAAATCCAAGGCCCAACATCAGCAAACTGGTGCTCAATCCAATGGACCAGTCCTGGTAGAAGACTAGGATTGCCAGAGGAACGACGAGGAACTCCCAGACCAGCACATTTGCCAAAATCCGTGCCAGGAGAGACTTGTTGTGCGAATGGAACAAACAAGCTCCATTCCAGAATATGGCATACATTGTCCAAGACAGCGGCAGAGCCGTGACTGGGAAGTGGACAGTGAGCCAATCGCTGACGTTCTTGATCGCAACAGTGCGATGAGTGAAGTAGAGGGCCAAAAGGTTGAGCAAATTGATGACAAGAACCAATTCACCCAGGGCAAACTTCTCCTTGTGGAAAAAGTAGCACCAAAGGAAATGCAGCGCGTTGTTAATGGCGAAATGAGGGCCCACTATTTCACTGATGGCAGCCTTGTTCTCTGCTGCAACAGTCTTGTCAAAGAAGACTTTGACAATGAAAAACACCTGGAGCAACATTGTCACCAACCAATAGATGTCGGTCACAATGAAGAACCCTGTGAACGGGGTCCTGTAGTGCTTTCCAAAGTGGCTAAACAGGAACAAGAATATTGTTCCGTAGGCCGACAGCAGGAACGACGCGACAATCAGGGCCTTTTGCGTGAAAACCTTCGATTCAGTAGTCATGATGAAGAAAGTTAATGAGACTTGGATTTTAGTTTGCTACTTCCTCGATGCGGCTCGGATTTGCGGATTTAAAATATTATTTTCCAAAATATTCCTGCAGATCAGCAGCAATGCATATTGGAGAATACAAAGCAGCTGACTCCATCTCTGGCATCAAGCAGCATGTATATCGTAAGTTTCCTTATTATGTCTAATTTGGTAGACTCTAATTGTGAAGTAAGGAGCTAGCCCCGCTAACTCAGCTTACTTATCTAACGTGGCACGACATAAAATATATAAGCTGATTTGCCTGTCGACAGACGATATATATATATATGTAGAAGACCACCTCCTTCTGCGACTACCAGCTATGATTGACTTATGCCACGCTGATCGAGAAGAAAAAATATTCAATCGCCTGAACTCTGACTGCCATATCCCCGTGCCAAGCCCTACGGTTTCGCGAGCCTCATTTGAAAGGTACAAGAATAATTCGAAGCGCGTGGCTAATCTGCTGAAGCCCGCTGTTGAAAAATATCCAAATTATGAACTGGTGCAACGATTAGAAAAACTTACTTCCAAGTACCACACCTCGGTCCCTATAGTGATTTCCTCGTGGCTGGGAAAGGATGGCCTTGCGCTCCAGCTACACGACGACGATAGACAGCTTCTTGACGAAACGCTCCTTCTCTAATTTATACCCGTCTCGCAAAATTCGCATAATATTAGACTTACACTATTATAATGATGATCCAGCTATGTCCCATGCAATTGTGAATTTTGGCTTTCAAGTCCAGTAATTACAAGTCACTCACTCCTTCTGGGGTTCCTCGGATTGCTTAGGAACCTCAACCGGACCGTTTTTCTCGAGCCAGTCGGTAAAGGAGCCAACGTAGTTCAGTCTTTTTCCGTAACCGAAGGTGCTAGCAAGCTCCTCAGACATGCTCGATCTTACACCCGCGAGACAGTAGAAAAGCAGGGTTTTGGACGGGTCTGGCTTAGGGAATCCAAAAGTCTGCTCAAACTCCTCTGGAGAAAGGCCAAGCGCACCGGGACTCGAATTGACTGGAATATTGATAGCACCGGGAATGTGGCCTTTGGCGTACTCTTCTGGCTCTCTCACATCAACAATAACGTTGTCTGGATCTTTCTTCTCGACAAGTTCTTTGACCTTCGAAAAGTCAATTACTGGAGCTTGCGACTCCTCTTCCAAAACACTATATTTGCGAATTGGAAATCTCGGGGCAGAAAAGGCCACGGAGGCTCTGCTCACCTGAAATCTATAAACACCGGTGGAACGCAGAGACACAAGTGATCTGGTCAAAGGGCGGGATTTGGCTAATAAAGCCATAGGGCGCAATTGTCTGAACATTGTTGTTAATCTTATCAACAAGATTTCTTATTTGCCGTTATTTTTTCTTAGGTGAAGCACTAGCCATACACGCCTCAGCCACATCTTTACATACCTCTACGGAAGTTCTGAGCCATCTGTCTCATGGCCGGGTTGTTCATCATCTGCCTCATTTCTGGAGTGTTCATCATCTTCATCATCTCTTGGGGATTTGGCATTCCGCCACCACCCATCAGCTGGCTCATGTCCGGCATGCCTCCGCCTAGTCCTCCCATCATCTTATTAATATTTTGCATGAGAGATGGATTCGACTGCATCTGTTGCATCGCTCTTTGCATGTTCTGCGGGTTGAACATCCCGCCACGACCGCCTGCCATTGGGTTGGCTCCACCTTGCTGCATGCTCTTGGTTGTCTGTGCCATTCTGGCAAACATCTTCTGTTGCATCAGCACCGCTTCGACCTCCGTCACAGACGTTCCAGATCCACGCGCGACTCGCACAATCCTGCTTGGCTGGTCCACAAATATATCTCCGTCGCTGTCAAGTTCCTGTTTGGTCATTGAATCCATCACATAGACCATTCTTTTGAATCTCTTAGACGTTTCTTCCTCGCCAACCTGGTTCATCATCTCGCCAATGCCTCCAGGCAGCATCTGAGCAATCTTCGATAATGGACCCATCTTGAGAATGTTGTTCATCTGCGTCTGGAGATCTCTCAACGTGAACTTACCTTCCTGGAAGTTTTTGATCGTGTCTTTCTGGTCGAGGTTCAGCGACTGAACGTGTTCCATAAGGCCCTGTATGTCGCCAATGCCCAGCAACTTGGAAACAAACTGTCTAGGAGTGAAACTTTCGAGATCATTGATGTGCTCTCCGGTACCGATGAATGCAATCGGAGTATGCGTAGCAGCCACGGCAGAAATAGCTCCTCCTCCCTTGGCGTGGCCATCCATTTTGGTGAGGATTATGGCTCCAAAGTTGGACGACTCTTTGAAGGCACGCGATTGAGACTCGGCAGCCTGACCGATCGAAGCGTCCAAAACCATGATCGTCTGATTTGGCTGCACAGCCTCTCCGATTTGGATCATTTCCGCAAACAGCTCGGACTCTTGACGATGCCGTCCGGACGTGTCCACAATGATGATCTCGAACTTCTCTTTCTTGAACTTCTCAACACCGTCGGAAGCAACTTTCACAGGGTCTGCCTCGGTGTAGGAACCGTAGTACGGTATTTTTGCCTTTGTCGCATTCTGTTTGAGTTGGTCAAATGCACCAGCCCGAAAGGTATCAGCACACACCATTCCCACCTTGAAACCTCTCCTCTGGTAGTACACGGCGAGTTTTGTACATGTGGTAGTTTTACCCGCACCTTGAAGACCAACAAACATGATCACATTGGTCTTTTTCTTCTTTGGCTTGTAGAGTTCGGTCTCCTTGCAGTCAACCAGGTCACACAGCTCATCAAAAACAGCCTTCTGGATCAGCTTCTTTTTGTTAACGCCTGGCTTCTCCTCCTTCTCGATGGTCGCCTTGAGCTTTTTTCGAAGATTGAGCACCAGTTTGACGTTGACGTCTGCCTCAATCAGCGCGTTCGATATTTCCTTCAGAAGACCATCGACCGCCGTTTGATCCACAACATTGGCCTTCGTCACCTCCGAGACCGCGCTGTTGATCCGCTTTCCTAAATCTGCGAGAACCATTATAACAGGAGGTCGACAATATTTTCAACTTTTTAAATTGACGTCGCACATCTATACACCCGCAACAATTTGGTTGCAAGATTGGGGCTGGCACAATTACGGCTGATCAAAAGCGCTGTGGTTCCGCACTCTCCTGCAGCTTCGAAAGCTCGCTTAGATTAGCTCAGAAAGTTTAGCAGCCTTCGCTCTCTGGGTCTCAAGCGACGTCCAAATACACCCTTGCACGGAGTTGGTACGATTTAGGTTTTAAGATCTCCAAACTTGGCCATGAATGTCTTCAGTGCAATCCATTCCTCCACCTCTAACCTGATCTCGAAGACAGGAAATGCGGGAGCAAATGGCACACGGCCGCCTCAACTGTTGTACTTTTGCATATTCGACCCATCTCTGGGTGACCCCAGCAGGGAAGATGATCAACAACTGACAAACCAGATTCTCGTATATCTCAACTTCGAGGATCGGGAAGTCCGTGACACCGAGAAAGCTAAACGAATTGGATTTATTCAAGGACTTGGTGCATTTGCCGGCCGTTTCCACAGTTCTGGCGGCGGTCTTTTGAATTACATTGACACAGATAAATCTAGAGTGGTCACAGGGATCTTTGAGGAAAAATACCATTTCTTCTGTGGACTCAAATTCGCCAAAGTTGGGGAGTCGTATGTGCGACGAGGCGTCGCACCGCCAACGTACTTATTGAATGAGTTTCAGTATGGCTACAATCTTTACCGTATAAACTATGGACCCATAGATCGGAACGCAAAAACACGACTAGAAGATTGGTGGCGGATCTGGCTGACGCAGAAATTCGAGTATCCGTCAGGCTTTGGTCTGACTGGCCGAGGAGTGCTGAACTTGCTTTCGGGATATCGACGTTCGTCCGTGGAGCTGCCGCTTGGGTTCAGGGCTAACCTTAAAAATGGTTTGAAGCAGTTTAGCTCAAAAAACGGCTCGCTGGTCGACTTGTTGGTTATCAACACGAACTGGACACCAACAAAGAACTTCGGCGTGATATACTTGAACGACGAATCACCGATACCCAGAGAGTGGCTGATAAACTTGGTGAACCACTTCGAGAGACTCGATCTTTCTACAGGCCTCTCTACGTACTCGCTAAGACTCAGCAACATTCCGTCGCTAAAAGCGTACTATGCTGCTATTCAGGCCTCGTCAGAAGAAAACCGAACGCTGCTCGATAGGTCGATTCTACAGCCTGCTATTTATATTCACGAGCAGTTGACTACACGCGTATTCAATCCTTTCACCTCCGCGATCAACACTGTTGCTTCGGTCCCCCAGCTTGTGTCGTCCATTGGCTTGTTCGGACTGGGTTCGTCCTCCAACGAGGAGCCTGAAGTTATGGATGAAGCGGTTGTGGAAGCCCCGCCATCGCAAGAATCGCTGGGCACGGAGCTCACAGGAAAATACCTACTAGGTGAGACAAGCGATGGTAGGATCACGAAGACGGTTCATCTGGGAGACTTTATCTTGGAGATGGTTGTGTACGAAATCAACGGGATACTGTTCACCTTGCTGTTCAGAGAGATTGGCCAGGAGCCTGATTTTTTTGCTACTCTCCAATCGCAGCTAGACGAGATTTACTCCTGCTATTTTAATGATGTGGTCGCTACGCAACTGAGATCCATGGAAAAAGACTTGAAAGAAAATTCAGATTTCTTCTATCTAGTATACAATCCGCTCAGCAAAGAGATCAAGACTTCTCTGCCGAATATCCCCGACTCGGATGATATCAGAGAAGTCAAAACTTCTGTGCTACCGTCCGAGGGAATAAGCAGGACGCAGATAATCAATCTCACCTTGAGCCTCATGACTCACATCCTGGAGAACCACGAGTTCCTGGGTCTGGAACCAGACGAGAAGGTTGTCAAAATCAACAGAAACTGGTGGTGTCTGCATAAGATGATCGACGGTAAAAGTGTGATCGCTCTTAAGAAATTTTCTCCTAGTGAGTTCAATTTGGAGGCCGACAATTTGGTTGCCTCTTTTGGAGCGGAGTTCTGCAAATGGTACAATGAGTCTATCGAAAGCGGATTTATCTAGAGCGGCGGTGCTTGATCACCCCCGTACAACACCCTGTTGACCTCACTCAGCGGCAAATCCCAAATTCCGCTGGTGGAAGAAAATAGATAGCGATCGAGGTCTTTTTTTTGGTATTGCGGGAGCTCTGTGATAACAACACCATCTGGGTCTGCTATTGTCCGAGGATCATCTAATGGGGGAGTTTTCACTTCTATGTTGTATAATGCAAGGGCCACGTACGTGTACATCATGGATACCAGAACATATGCGGGAATGACGAGAGCCCACCACCTTGACGGGTAGTAATATATACCAACGCTGTTGAGGAGCGAATCTGGGATCATGGACCAGCTCAGCCATATGAACAGGAAGATGAAGCTAATGACGTATGCCGCGAATCCTTTGTATTCCGCCTGGGACGTGATGTTCGTCGAGACAGTCACGTCCGACTCTCTGGCCAATGCGTCTGAGATAAATGCTAGATTTTCGGATGTGGAGTTGGCGGTGGCATTGATCAGGCTTGACGTCGAGTGGTTGGTGCTCAGATTGTACAAGGACGGAATCAGCGAGGTGATTGAGGAAGTGGACAGGGATATCATTCTATTTGCTGCAAACGGAGACGAGCTAGCGTGCCTTGGAGGCGGCGGCACCAACAGTGCCTGAGAGGACTGGCTGATCTGCGGTTGGGGCGAAAGAATCTCTTGCGAGCGCCCATTCTCCTGTTCCAGCTGGATAACTGGCATCGCTGGAGTATGGAATCAAATAAAATTGAATCTGCCAATTCGACTGCGTGTTGGCTAGTTTTTTTCTGAAGCAAATTGAATATAAAGCTAATAAAAACAAGAGTGACTAGGGCCATATCGAGTCATCCACTTGCCAACCAACTACATTAGACACACTTACTAATTTGAAAGTACAACACCAGCTCAGAAAACACGTGTTAGCCTTATTTTTCTCTTATCTGAACACATATACTAAGATAACACCATGGGTAAGTACTTATTCATCTTCACGATCGGAGCGATACTAACACATGGGCAATGCTTCATTGCCTTCATTAAGGACCTAAGAAAATGTCTTTGGGCGAGTTCTACGCCGACGAGAGTCTAGGCGGATCCTGGGCCGACGATGACATAGATATCAATTCGATCGCCGTGTCGCTCCACAAACCAGAGCCGTCCAATTACTTCAATCGCAGCGACCAAGGCTCCTTCGGCCGCGGCAATGGGTATGGTTCATATTTATCGGGTATGGGTGGAGACCATATGTTCAATGGCCGTGGAGGGAGGAACGATGCGATGCTTCGCAACTTGAAGCCTCCCTTTATTGCAAAGCTCACTAATCTCCCCGAAAGAGCTACCGGCAGGCTTGTATCTGACTTGTTCAAATCCAGATTTACTCAATTTGAAAAATGCAAGGTGCTGAAGGACCCGCACCCTTCTGCCCCACGATTTAATACCTCTTCGTCTGGCAAAGTGGAACGCAAATGTGCTTATGTGCAGCTTCCCAGCGTACGCGAATTACAGAAAGTGCTAAAGTGGAACGACGTGTTTATCGACAGACTGAGAATCGCTGTGGAGGTGGCTGATTTCCAGGATTTCGTGGACGTGCAAAAATACAATAAGGAGATTGGGTACGACGACGAGGAAGAGGAGAAGAAACAGGCACACAGCGAAAAAGCTCCAGTGGAAAAGCGCAAGATTGCTACGCGGCCCGTGAATGGCCAAGAAGCCGCTCCCGTGGGATCACCTTCCCCCGTCTCGTCGGCAGGGCAATCAAAACCCAAACCTAATCCTTTTGGAAATGCAAAACCTGTTGACACAGCCAGCAAGCTTCTGGCGCTCGAAAACCAAGAGAAGACTTTGGCTGCAGCCAAACCAGTCTCACAACCAAAATCAAATCCGTTTGGTGCTGCCAAACCCGTTGACGTTCTCTCGAAGCAATTAGAGATTGAAAAGAAATTACAGGATCTAGCCATTAACAGTACGACGTTCAAGACGATAGCTGGCGCTGAGAAGGAGCAGGAAAAAGAGAGATCTCTGTCTCCTAAGAAGAAGCACCAGCCACGGTCACAAGACAGTGTGACTGCTAAGATACAAGCCGGCAAGAGCTCCAGACCGGACAGCAGAGCCCGTGAAAAGAGACAGTCACGAAAGGAGGAGAGAAAAGAACGGGGTTCAAAGGAATCCGCAAATGCTGAAAGAGAGGACAAGAAAGGACGAGAGTCACCTTCGACACAGAAGGAGCAGGACTCTAAAGATGGCGAGACTGTGCCAGCAGAAGAGCAGAATCACGGCGGAGGCGGATTGCAGACGCCTACGGAGGACCAGAAAGCGGAGAAAACAGAAAATGAGGACACTGTCAAAAGCAGACCCATGTCCAGAAAAGAGTCCAAGTCTAAGGATGCAAAAAAAAATAAAAACGAGGTCAAGCCTGCAGAGACCGAGAAACAGCAAAGAGAATCCTCAAAAGACAACTCGGAAGGCAGTTCCAAATCAAAAGAAAAACCCAGTACAGCTCGCGAAAGAAGGCCAAAAGATGCCTCCCTTAGGAATCCCCACAACCCGCGGTACGTGCGCGATGGCGAGCCGCCTGTCCGTGGTAGAGGCAGAAGCAGGGGCCGTGGTGGCCGTGGCGTGAATATGCGGCCGAACGAGGGAACTACGCCAGCAGAGAATTGGGAGAGAGGAGACAAGCTTAGAGAGCTGAGCACGGACCAGAACTCCAATGCCAAAGAAACGTCGGTGAAACAAACGGAAACTGAAGCTAAGAAGGCTGTCGAGGATGACTCCCAAGCAGAAACCGAGAAAACATCGAGATCGTTTCGCAGGGGACGTTTTGGCGGACGAGGACGCGGACGTTTTGCAACGCACCAGTACACCAGCTTGAAGTATGTCAAGCCGGGTCTTGCCCGCAACGGGGAGCCGTTGAAGCAGAATGAGAAGGAGACTTAGGGTGCTCTTTGTACGGTATATAAAAAAACGCAGACTGCCGCAATGATCGGTATCGAGTGTTTTACAATGTAAAATCTGCGCATTGCACTCAACAACTAGACATTACGAAAATGCCTGTCAACCGCCAGCACGGCGCTCCCATCCGGGAAATAAATTCCCCGGTGATTTCTGATGGCCGTGCCCAGCGCTTTCGCGCCCTGGAATCTCTCAAGAGAATTTTTTCAGCGGCGGAGAGTATCACCGAATTTCCCACTCGCGAAATTTGCCTTGTGGCCGTGTGAAAGCGAGTACGCGCAGATTGCGACGGTGTGCGTTTCCACTACGCCAAAGGCGCAATGTAAGGATTTTTTTTGCAATCTGAGTACAGGAGGCATTATTTTTGCGAAACTAAATGAGCCACCAGCTTTTCCAGCTGGGACGCAGACCTCATCGCTGTGCTGCTGGTCAAAGTATCCGACACTTTTCGGGTACAGTTTTCATATTTTTCTGTAGCAGCCAGACACAGCGGGCCCGCCGGTAGCAAGCTGAATATTGTTTTGGCGTAGTTTTTCCGCTGGCCGAAAACATACAATCCGTGTGTTGCCAGCTGAATGGTGCCTAGGGCTATGGACGGGTTCGTCCATACGTCTGTGGAATTGGTTTTGACCAAAGAAATCAGCAGATATCTGTACTTCCCGCCATTTTTTTCTGTTGCTACCAAGACTTCAGCAGATGCGCTGATTCCTAGCTCCGCAGTCTTCTTGGCGATGATCTCATTGACTAGAACCCTCTGTTCCGGGTAAGCCGTCAAAATGGCTATCTCGCTTGCTGGGTAGCCCAGAATGACCATGTAGATGAACAACAGCGCGCAATATTCTGCTTCCTCCAGATTCTGAAAGCCGTGGCCAGCTGGCGACTCGCAGGTATTCACGGTTACAAACTGGCAAGCATCCTTGATTCCAGGGTTGGCAATCTCCAAAGGAGCTTCTAAGACAGTTCCAGGCGCAAACTGCGCAAGCTCCTGGCGAATATTGTGCTGGACTGTGAGATAGTCGGTAAATGGTAGCAGGGTGAGAAGAGACTGGGTTCTGGCCACCAGTGGATTTCCAACCACCGTTAGTGACTTCAACGAGACGGTGTTTCTTTCCAGTACAGAGCAAAACTCATAAGCGCTGAACAACGAGGCATCAAGAATGAAAAGATGGTCGTACTTCAGGTGCGTGTTTTCGTTGATTTCGTCAAATGCTAGAAAAGTTATTCGTTGCCCAAAATAACGAGCGTTGGGGTAATGCTGTATTTTATCGGCGAGCTCTAATTGGCGAAAGAGACTCAAGATTGCATTGTAGTGTTCGATAGGTTTTTCAACCTCGCCAAAGGGATAGCCCGTTTCGGGACTCTGGGAAAAAAAGGCCCACTTGGGTTCCACCACATTCTTGTAAAACGCATATGCCGACTGGAAGTCATAGATGTCTTCCGGATCGGTATCCAATGAGGCCGCCAACTTTCTCACGTTCGCCAGTGCCTCGTTATACTCGACAGGACGGTCCACAGAGACGTCCAGCGCATCAAAGCTCTTTCTCTTTCTTGCTACCACGAGGACTCTCCCATTGGAAGAGTTTACCAGCTGACTAACCTTCCCTGATTTTCCTGAACAGGTGGGCCCGGCGATGAACGTGAAATTTGAGTCATTCTGACTACTGCCCCTGTTGTCGTCATGCTCCGAAAAAAGTTGATCCATCCATTTTGGAAACTGGACTTCCAGATTACGAGTCTGGCCGCCAGCACTAATTGCATATTTGACGTCCGCAAGGTCCGCTCTATACTGTGCGTCCACAACAGCTGTAAGCCTAGAAAACCCACCCTTGCGCATTTCTTCAAGTTCCACTTTGAACGGAATAATTTTGTCACCGTAAAACACCCCATGCTCGGTAGCCAAACTCTTAGGTCCCTGCTGTTCTTCGGTGTTCAGTATAACTTCGCACTTCAAGCTGTCACTTACAAGTCCCCCCAGAGCTTCCTGTACAGTGATCTGCTCGACCGGAACACAGTACTTGCTGCTCTTCCCCTGCTTCACCCGTGCAAGAATGCTGTCAACGGCCTGCTGCAGCTGGCGTTCTGTCTGAGCCTCGTGTTGCAGCTGAGCGCGCTCCAAAAATTCCACAGCAGAAGAGAAACCTATGTCTGCAACGCTTTTCACGGGTTCCTGCTGCGCGATCTCAAGCCAGACGGAAAACTCTTTACTTGACGACCGAAGCTCAAGCTCATCATACAGTCTTTCGATGGTATTTTCCGAAACAACACTGACAAACGTCTCAAAGCTGCGCCTGAGCTCTAACAACTCGCGATACATGCACACCTCCGAGCTCAGGCAAAGACGTCTGAATGCGCGATCGCTCACGTCAGCATCCTTGTAGATATACGAGAAAAGCAGCTGGAAGTGAGGGTCTGCCCTGAAATGAGCCAGAAATCCCGCCTGTCTCAAATACTTTCTGTTTGGTTTGTGGTTGGTGATGCGTACCACAAAATTGACGTCGTCCAGAGCCAGAGTCTGCCTTCGAGTGATTAATTCCACCACGCTCTGCAGATATTGAGATACTGCTCCAAACTGACCATAATCATAAATGACACAGAGCAGAGCGCTGAGTCTTTCAAAGTTGACATCTATTGCTTTCTGGACGAGCACTGGCACTTTCTTCTCCAGGACGCCATCGACCAGCTCTCCTTCAGCCAGCACCAGTCGGCACAACAACACTGTATGAGCAGCAGAGCTCTTTGGTCCAAAATGATCAACAATCCAAGACAACTCTCCATTGGCAAGCAACAGCGCAAGCTCGTTGGGCTCGCAAACAGAAAGCTGACGCACCTTTTCGGTCTCTGCTTTGGTTCGCTTCATAGGCTGTCGTAAAGTGGTGTCTGGGTTTCTAAATTTTTCAGATAAAAATTTTTATACATCATGAACAGAGGAAGAGGAGGATTCAGAGGCGGTCGCGGAGGCAGATCCGGGCCACCAGTGCCGCAAGGCCCACCAGATAAGGTCTTCGAGATGGGGGAGTTTGTGCACGCGTGCGAGGGAGACATTGTTTGCAAGAGTATCAACGAGAAAATCCCATATTTCAACGCTCCAATATACCTCGAGAATAAGACCCAGGTCGGAAAGGTGGACGAGATCCTCGGACCTCTGAACGAGGTGTTTTTTACCGTGAAGCCGAGCGAGGGTGTCCAGGCCACATCTTTCAAAGAAGGAGACAAATTTTACATCGCTGGTGACAAACTGCTACCTTTAGAGAGATTCCTGCCGAAACCTAAGGCTGTTGGTCCAAAACCTCCAAAGAAGAAGAGCTCGCGTGGAGGTGCTTCTGGCGGCCGTGGCGGCGCTCGCGGAGGCTTTTTCAGAGGCAGAGGCGGAGCAAGGGGCTCCTCCAGAGGAGGCTTCTCTAGAGGCGGAAGCCGCGGAGGAAGGGGGTCGTTCAGAGGCAGAGGCAGAGGATTCTGAGTGAAGCTACGTAATATATCGCCAAACGTAATCTGGAGCATTGTACGTTATTTGATTGAAGGGTAGAAAATGATATTAGGTGAAGTCTTCGTCGAGTTGTTCAGGGGCCTCCACAACGCTGGTCTTTATCTTGTTGAGTATTCTAATCTTGAAGGCATCGAGTCTGGAGAACTTGTCGAATTCTTTGGCGCTATTTGCAATGTCGTCAGGACTTCCGTTACGCACTGCCTCCACCAACTTGGAAGCAAACTCGTACTCTCTCGTGCTTTCGAACGTGGGGTCCCATTGGGTGAATCTTTGGAGAAGAGCATTCCCGCTCGCGTAGTCGTTGTTGTCTGCAAGCCTGCACAAAATTGCTTTAAGGAAATACTCCTTCAGACTCCATTTGGCCAGGTTGTTGTTCAAAGACTCTTTAGCCACTCGTTCATAGACAACGGCTGCTTTCGCATATTGCTGAACAGTGTTGTCGCAGTAGAGATCAGCAGCTTTTAGAGCAAATTTGTTGCCCAACGCCGAGGCCGAATCTCCTTTATACCATTCGCTGGCGTCTTCGTAGCTCTGGATCGCCTTTGGAATATCATTCAGCTCATTTTCATAGAGTTCGCCCAGATCGGCTTTGAAATTGGCACTGCGTCTGAATTGACCCTTGCGCACAAACATTTCGATCGCCTGCTCAAGACATCTTGCCGCTTCGATAGGAACCTCGGTTTTGTAGCATTTAAAGGCCTCGACCAGTGTGTTGGCAGCCTCATCTGGCGACTCTGCCAGCTTCTGGCTCTCAGCAGCCTTCTCGAAGGTCTGTCCTGCTTGGGTATTTCTCTTTTGTAACTTGTAAAGGTTTGCAGCTTGGACATACAGATCGCCGGCCTCTTCATATCTGGATTGCTGCGACGATCCGAAGAAAGAGGCAAGTCCTCCCACCTTCTTGCACTTCTTGTCGGCCTGACTGTTAGCTCAGAATGTGCGATTTAAGAACTTACCTCTGCAATCAATTGTTCTGGACTAGACATTTTAAATGTTAATAACAGAAACAATTTAACAAATTACGAAAATATATCTGCTGGTATCAGGTCCACCTAAGCATCTTCCGTACTAAAGCAGGGCTGTCATGGCATTTGTCGGAAACGTCAATACTTCGGTAAATTTGCTACGGCCACTACTTACAGTTTGAGGTGTCCGGTTCGATCCTCGCGGTCGGCACTCCACTGCTACGAGAAATCTGGCTCGTGGGTGCCAGCAATGAACAGTGTCACCACTGAAGGGTAGAAATACAGCACAGTTCACTGTCCGTGGGGAGGCGAACGGGATCGCATCTTGCTGGTTTCCGCAAGGATGGGGTAGTCGTCGTGGTGGATTAGTTGATTGTGACCGACAGCTTATTTTTACCAGTCCCGCCACCTAGTCTCTCCATTGTACGTAGCCTTCCTGATCAAGTCTAGCTTTCAACGGGGCGCTCTTGCCATCTATTCGGTTCATGGATCTCAGGAGTCCTATTAAATTACATCCTCTCAATGACAATGGCACTGGCTCCTCCACCACCGTTGCAAATACCTGCAGCACCGTACTTGCCGTTCTCTTGGCGAAGGACAGAGCACAAGGTGGTGACAACTCTGGCACCCGAACAGCCAAGCGGATGGCCAATAGCAACAGCGCCTCCGTAAACATTAATCTTGGCCGGGTCCAAGTTCAGGAGCTTGGTGTTGGCAAGACCAACAACAGAGAAGGCCTCATTTAACTCAAAGAAGTCAATATCGTCCATCTGGAGGCCGGCGTGCTTGACAGCCTTAGGAACAGCCAGCGCTGGAGCGGTAGTGAAGTCCACTGGAGCATGAGCGGCGTCGGCCCATCCAACGATTCTGGCAATTGGCTTGACACCCAGCTCTGCAACCTTCTTGGCACTCATCAGGACAACTGCTGCTGCTCCGTCGTTGATTGGGGATGCGTTAGGAGCGGTGACAGTGCCGTCCTGCTTGAACACGGTTCTCGCAGATCTCAATTTGGCCTCGTTCAGCTTGCCAGTCTCTTCGTCGATCTCGACAACGGTGTCCGGCTTGCCTCTGGTGCCCTTAATGGTGATAGGTGCGATCTCGGACTTGAACTTGCCCTCGGCGTGGGCCTTCTGTGCCTTTGTGTACGAGGCAATGGCAAACTCGTCTTGGTCCTCTCTGGAGATGTTGTGGTCCGAGGCACATTTTTCGGCGGCCACGCCCATAGCTTTTCCATCGTACGCGTCGTTTAGGCCGTCGCGTGAAATTCCATCCACCATGGAGCCATCTCCAAATCTAAGGCCGCCACGGGCACCTGGGAGGTAGTAGGGAGTATTAGACATCGATTCAGCCCCGCCTGCAACGACAATGTCGCCGCTGCCCGTCAGGATGTGTTGGGCACCGAAAATGATAGCCTTCATGCCTGAGGCGCAGACCTTGTTAATAGTGGTGGCTGGTGTGTCCTCGCCAAGGCCAGCCTTCAAAGCGACCTGTCTGGCAGGTGCCTGGCCCACGTTAGCCTGTAAAACGTTGCCAAAGAAGATCTCCTCAACATCGGTTGGCTTAATCTGAGGCACTTTTTCAACCGCGGCCTTGACAGCGTGGGCACCCAGGTCCACATACGACAAGGACGACAGAGCTCCCTGGAAAGAGCCAATAGGAGTACGGGCAGCTGCAACTATGTAAACTTGTTCTTTGGACATAGCAGTTGGTGGGAAACGAATTTGGGTTAGAAAAATATACCCATCACAAGCTAAACGAAAGCACGAGCACAGCCTGAAAATACAAAAAAAATTGTTCTGTATTATTATATTATTACGTACATCAGATCTGGCCCTGGATCTCGATATTGGTCACAGAGAAACGTTCACTCTGCTCTTTTTGATACTTTTCCAACTGATCCAGGGTCCAGACACTGACTCCCTGTTCCTGGTCCTTTGGCTCTATTGGCTGAGCCAGTGTCCGCAGGAACTTCTTGGCACTGGCTACGGCCATATCCGTGGAGAGATTTATATCTGCATCAGAAAGCGCCTGGGCGATCCACTTTGGAAGCTGCGACTTCTTTTTTGCAAATCTTCTGTCAGCCAAGACCATTACGCCGTAGTCGTCTTTTCCTCGAAGAACTCGTCCGAGACATTGCGCGGCGTGCCGCATCGCGTCGAAGGAAAGGAAGTCGTTCTCCCTAATCTGGTAGTGGTCTCTTAGGAACTCCAATCTGGCCTTCAAAATTCTGCTCTCTGTGTACTGGAATGGAATACCGATCATGAGCACCGTGCGGCCATAGTGGTGGTCGAAATCGATTCCTTCCGACACTTTACCACGCGCCACAGAAAGAAGCACCGCGCCTCTGCCGTTGGAACAGGCTTTTCGATACGTCTCGAGTGCCAGCGACGTTTCCTGCGCGTCGGGGGTCTCCACCAGAATGAGCTTGTACTTCCAGACCTCGTCCAAAATTCCCATGGTCTGCCATTGTGAGATGATGCTCTCCATATACAGATAGGACGGGAAGAAGACCACCATGCCGTCC
The DNA here is from genome assembly GCF_019207285.1 of Ogataea haglerorum. Classification (NCBI taxonomy): domain Eukaryota; kingdom Fungi; phylum Ascomycota; class Pichiomycetes; order Pichiales; family Pichiaceae; genus Ogataea; species Ogataea haglerorum. The sequence continues at coordinate 210,918 of NW_025065166.1, forward strand.
GGAGTAATTTTAGAAAATTCGATCAACAATGTGCCGTAGTTGCGCACCACGCTGGGATCGTTCCTAATCTCAAACCGCGACGAGATGGCCACCTGATCCGAGCCTTTAGTGACAACCATTGGCAGAAACGATCTTCTGTCCAGAGTCATGGTGTACGACTCCTGGACAACAGTCTCAAAGTTCAGCATTCTTGGATACATGTCCAGCGGAGAGATGGTGCCGGAGGTGATGATGACAGAGGAGAAGCGTTCGAATATCGGCTTCATCGCGATGGACGCGTCGAGACACGCAAATCGTAAAATCGGGTTCGGAACAGTGGCGTTTTCCGTCTCGTACGGCTCGAGAATCAGCACGAACCCGGTGTCGTAGGTGGACACGAGAGTTCCAAACGTAGCGATGTCCTTCAAAGCCATGAACTCCTCGATTTCCACCACTTCCAGCGTCCTGACAAGCAGCGACAGCCGTTCGGAGCAGAATCTTAATGGCTTGCGGTCAATGAAGGTCAGCTGCTTCAAGTGCTGCAAAAACGAGACAGGCGTCTCACTGATGACATGCAGAACCTTCATCCGTGTTTTGAGATACTCGATGAACCGTTTGAGGAAAGAGATAAAGTGCTCAGCACGACGGATGCTTCCAGGAACGGCCTCGGTCAAAACGTCGTCCGGCAGAACAGGATTCACCATAAACGCGTCCTCGTCTGTGTGGTATATTTCAGACTCCCGCAGCCCTTCAACGAGCTTCTCGTATTCGTCCTGGAGTCGTTTGCTGTCGGTTTTCTTCACCTCCTCAACCTTCCGTGCCAGAGCGTTGGCACCCTTGCTTGCGCGGCGCAAGACGTCTTCTGTCAGATCCAGCGAAAGAGACTCGATACACACGTTGTCGATGTTGTGCGCCTCGTCAAAAATGATGATGCTGTCTCGCGAAAGCTCCTTGGAAACTCTTTCTGCAATCTTGGGGTCCAATAAATAATGGTACGAATAAATAATGATGTTGCAGAATGGCATCATCCGTCTGATGGTGAAGTACGGACACGTTCCCTCCATCTTGCAGTATTTCAAAAGCTGCTCGAACGAGTACACTCCCGGAGGGACAAGGTTTGCAGGGTCTTTTTCGTACAGCTTTTCGTGGAATGAGCACAGCTGGTCTGTGCTCGCCTGGCCCTGCTCTATGCGGGCTTTCAGCTGCCCGTTGGTCATTCGCCGGCACATCTCGTCCACAACCACGCCCTTTCGTTCTCTGGAGGCCACAGGGTGCAGACAGAGATTTTTACGACTCGTCAACCCCAGTCCTCTGAAGTCTTCGACATAACCTAGTTCCTTAGATCTGTACTCCATGAGCTTGTGCAGCTCAATCAGTGCCTTTTCGATTTCCGACATGGTACGCGAGCAATACACAATTTTGCGGTGTTCGGGGTAGTGCATCTGGTACGCCACAGTCAGCGAGAGCAGAGAAATCGTCTTGCCAGTGCCAGAGGGCATTTCCAGTATACAGTTGCCTCCTACGTCTAGGGTCCGTTTGATGTCACACATGTACGCATACTGTTCGGGATAGATCTTCGGATAGGGGAAGAGAACAGGGAGGTCGTCGATAAAGAACCTGGCGTTAGCTGAGACTTTGCGTGCACTTACTTCATGGAAAATAGGTTATTTTATTTCGATCAAATTGAAAATTCGAAAAATTCCTGAAATATGTCATTAGGTAATCGAGATATGCCTACTACTTATCGCCCACGTTGGCGAAGCCGGTCACAGTCCAGTCCTGCGGCTGGGGAATCATATTGCGGGTGCACTACTGGTGTGTTACTGGTGCACTACTGTTGCACTACTGGTGTGTTGGCGGGGTGTATCAGCAGGAGAGATATGTCACAAGTTCCAGATGGCTAAACAATTGCGTCTCACATTGTCGGCTCGTCAATTCTGATTCAAGGCAGCGAATCAGACTCTCTGTAGCAAAGGTACTGCAAATACAGCACCGGTACGGTGGAGCCGCTAAACAAATTTGTGCCATATCTGTGAGCACCTGTCTCAAATCTAGATTAATTTCAGTATTTTATTTATTTTATTTATTTATTTATTTTATTATTTATTTATGTTTGATCCCAGGGTGCATGTGCGATACTTTCTCCGGTGTCTCGGGGTTCTGCCGTCGATCTACGAAGCCGAAGAGTCCAACAAGCTCGCGCTGATCTATTTCTGCGTGTGCGGACTGGATCTGCTCAACGCGCTCGATCAGCTGCCCGAGAAGGTTGAGACGATCGACTGGGTGTACAGCCACTGGGTCGAGAACGACGACTATGGCGGCTTCCGCGGGTCGGCCATCTACAGGGACACCGGGCCATACGATGTGCCGAACCTGGCGGCCACCGGGTTTGCATTGCAAATTCTAGTGACGCTGGGCGACAACCTTTCTCGGCTCGACAGGAACAAGGCTCGCCGCTTTGTGGCTCGGTGCCAACGGCCCAACGGCTCCTTCAGCCCGGTGGTGGGCTTTGGCGAGGAAGATCTGCGCTACTGCATGCTGGCCATGACGATCAGCCGGCTCCTGGAGGGCACGGCGGTGGACAGCGGCCGACTTTTCGAGTACGTGCGGTCGACGCTTGCTTTCGACGGAGGACTGTCTATGAGCGCCGGCGGCGAGTCGCACGCAGGGCTGACGTACTGCGGGCTGGCTGCGCTCAAACTGGCCGGCAGGCTGGATTTGCGCGAGTGGCAGCCGACGGTGGATTTTCTGGTGCAACGGCAGATTCACTACGGCGACTTCAACGAGCGCGAGCTCGAGAACGAGTACGCAGATGAAGACGACAACGGCGCGTTCAACGGCCGCGTCAACAAGTACGGCGACACGTGCTACGCGTTCTGGTGTCTTGCGGCGCTGGAGCTGCTCGGCAAAGCAGACCTGGTGGATGCTGCGGCCGTAAAGCGTTTCTTGCTGGAGCAGACACTGTCGCCGACAATGGGTGGCTTCTGCAAAACCAACGCGCCGGACGAGCTGCCAGACCCGCTGCACTCGTTTCTGGGCGTCGCAGCGCTCGGCATCATAGGCACTCCCGGCATTGCTCCGGTAGACGTGACAGTGGTGTTACGGAAGGACAGAGTGGTCTAGAATATATACAGGCTAGCGGTTGGGCTCGAACTTGATGATCTCCTCGTAGATGGCCCATGCAATGGCCGCGCTGAAGGCTTTCCTAATGATGCGGAGCGTGATGCCGTCAAACAGACGCGTCCAGTGGCTGGCTACCAAAACGCGGCAGGTTTTCCAGAAAGTCGGGCACGTGCGCGGGCTGAGCTGCATGTTGGTCTTGATGGTGTCGAACGGCGACGTGAGCGCGGTGGCCATGCACGCAGCGACCAGGGCAGAACACGAGTTGATGGCCGTCGACCTCGTTGTGGTGTAGAGGTGTGCGGGAGAGGCCTCTGCGTCGGAGATGAAGCGCGGGGCCCAGCTCTTGCACTTCTGGTAGAACAGCACGTACAGCCCGGCGTAGGGGCAGTCGCGCAGACACGTGGCGCCGTATCCGCGGAAAAAGCCCACCGGGCCCTCGTTTTTCAGGATCTGTTTCACGGCGTCGCTCAGAGAAGTGTATTGGTACAGACTGGACTCGAAGCGCACCTTTAGGATGGTGACGGGCATTGTGAGCAGGCCGACAAGGCCGCGGGAGACGGCGCCGGCGGCCAGGTCGAGCGAGGACGAGAGTTTGGGCAGTTTCGACGACGAGGGCAGGGTGTCTGTCTGGGGCTGTAATCTGACGAGGCTGGTCCGCACAGCGTTCAGGGAGGTGAGATAGAGGGCGGAGCCGATGGACGTCCGCAGCGCGCTGGGCAGCGTCCCGCGCCAGAGCTCGAGCGGCGAGCGGATCTGGGCAACGACGTTTCTGATGGAGGTTTTGTCCTGCTGGATCCGCGTTTTCAGCAGGTCCAGCGGCTGCAAGCACACGGCCGATGTGAGGCCGCCCGTGAACCCGGCAACGAGGTGGGCGTAATTGGAGGGGGGTCTATCCATCAGACGATGGAGAATGAAATACTTGAATATTTAAAATATTTATTTGGGGCGCACTGGAAAAACGAGAAATTATTAGCTATTTATTTAACGTCACTGCGTGCATAGTCTCAGAAGTCCCCGCCAAAGTCTCCGCCGCCATAATCGCCTCCGCCATAATCGTTGTTCTCGTAGATCACGGTGTCTGGAGTCATCATCTCGCCCAAAAGCAGGCCACCGAGCGCGCCTGCTCCCAGGCCCCCGAGCATGCCCATGCCGCCCATGCCTCCAAACCGGCTTCTGGACGGCTGGTTGTAGTTAGCAGGGTACTGCTGCGGGTACGGAGCCGGCTGCGCGTAGGGCGGCTGTCCGTATGGCGGCTGTCCGTAGGGCTGTGGATATGGCTGTGGTGGATACTGCGGATATTGCTGTGGGTATGGCGGATATGGCTGAGAGGCGCCAAAGTTTGCGGATTGGGGCTTTGCAGTCGACGGCATGTTGATTCTCGGCCCCTTGCCTGCGCTCTCCGGGGCCGGATTATCGACCACCTCTGAGTATGGAGGAGGAGCGTCCTCCTTGGGCTCGCCGAAACTGGTGCCCTTGGGGGCCTCCCATTGCGATTTGCCTGTTGATTCGTCGACATAGAACCATTCTGGTGTTAGAAGCCAAGAAGGCGGTTACTTACCATTGTACGTGTCGTCCCAAACGGCGACCCAGCCCTTGGGGACGATTGGCTTGTTGTTTTTGTTGCCCATGGAGAAATGACGGAAGCAGCCAGAATTTATAAATCGGAGATTATATAAGCGTGGCGCAAGGGCATGACCGATAAATAATAGTGTGACGCAAAATTCAGGGTGCCAGAATTGACTAGCAGATTAGAGTTAGAAGTGCCATTTTCGCAGATCTAGATAAAGTAAACAAAAGCCATCAACGCGAAGAGGAGCGGAGAGGTGGCAGAGCGGGCTGCGCCGCCTTCGAAGGCGGCCACCGCGCTGGCAGTGGCGGAAGAGCCCGACGCACTGCTCGAAAACGTTCTGGTGTAGAGGGTGGACAGGCTGGCAGAGTGAGAAGATTCACTGCCGGCAGCAGCAGACGAAGTCGTCTGCGCAGGGGACGAGCCGGAGGCTGGAGTATTTCCTGGTGTAGAGGTGTTCTGGGACGACGCGGAGGCCGTGGTTCGGGCGTTGCCCGGGAAGTTGGCCGGGCCGGCGACGGAAGCTGTCGCGTGGGCGGTGGCCGCAGAGGTGGCGGGAGCCGCCTGAGACGAAGGGCCCGTGAGCGGCGTAGAGGTGGTGGAGCCTGCGACTTGGGAGACCCCGGTTTCAGCCGTTCCGGACGGCTCAGAGGCCGGGGAGACAGTTGAGGCTCCTGTGAGGGGCTCGGTGGGGCTGGTGGACAAGCTGGAAGAGCCTGGCGTTGCAGGCGAGGAGCCCGGAAGTCCTGGGGAGGAGGTGCCGGATAATTCTGAAGAGGAGGTGGTTATTTCTGATGAGGAAACGGCTATTCCTGGAGAGGTGGTGGTTCCTGGAGAGGTGGTGATTATCTCTGAAGATTCTGTGCCGGAAAGTCCTGAAGACGTACCGGCTGTTTCTGAAGAGGTGCTGGTTTCTGAAGATTCTGTGCCAGCTATTCCGGAAGAGGCGCTGGTTGTTTCTGAAGACGTGCCAGTTATTCTTGAAGACGTGCTGGTTTCTGAAGATTCTGTGCCAGTTATTCCTGAAGAGGTGCTGGTTATTCCGGAAGACGTGGTGGTTATTCCTGAAGAGGCGCTGGTTGTCTCTGAAGACGTGCCAGTTATTCCTGAAGACGTGCCAGCTATTCTTGAAGAGGTGCTGGTTGTTTCTGAAGATTCTGTGCCGGAAAGTCCTGAAGACGTACCGGCTGTTTCTGAAGATTCTGTGCCAGTTATTCCTGAAGAGGCGCTGGTTGTTTCTGAAGACGTGCCAGTTATTCCTGAAGACGTGCCAGTTATTCCTGAAGAGGTGCTGGTTATTCCTGAAGACGTGGTGGTTATTCCTGAAGAGGCGCTGGTTGTCTCTGAAGACGTGCCAGTTATTCTTGAAGAGGTGCTGGTTGTTTCTGAAGATTCTGTGCCAGAAAGTCCTGAAGACGTACCGGCTGTTTCTGAAGAGGTGCTGGTTTCTGAAGATTCTGTGCCGGCTATTCCGGAAGAGGCGCTGGTTGTTTCTGAAGACGTGCCAGTTATTCTTGAAGACGTGCTGGTTTCTGAAGATTCTGCGCCAGTTATTCCTGAAGAGGTGCTGGTTATTCCTGAAGACGTGGTGGTTATTCCTGAAGAGGCGCTGGTTGTTTCTGAAGACGTGCCAGCTGTTTCTGAAGATGAGAAACCAGGAAGTCCTGAAGATGTGGTAGCGGTTGTTCCTGAGGACGCTGTGCCGGAAGGTCCTGAAGAGGTGCCGGTTTCTGAAGACTCTGCGCCGGTGGCGCTGGTGGAAGTGCGCGACGTGGCTGGGGTAGACTCTCCGGCTGTGCCTGTCGAGGACGCTGCGGACTCCGTTGAAGCACCCGTGGCCACGCGAGAGGACGAGCTGGAATGGGTGGAGCTGGTGGAGGCGGCAAGGCCCGTAGACGTCTCAGACGATGCTCCCGAGGTAGCTGCGCTAGTAGCTCCTGTTCCCGTTCCGCTTGAAACCTCAGTAGCAGTGTTTGCTGAACTGGTTGAGACGGCTGAAGTGGCCTGCGAGCTGGACTGAGTGGCGGAAGTTTCCGAGACACACGTTGGGCAGGCTGTTTGGGAACCAGAAGCGGACGTGGCCGAGGTCTGCGGAGCCGAGCTTGCGGATTCTGAGCCAGAGGAGCCGGAAGAGACAGACGTCTGGGAGCTGGAGCCCGAGGCAGCAGTTGAGGAAGCAGTTGAAACGGCGGACGAGCTAGGGGTCTGCGGCTGTCCTGGCGTGGACGCCTCGCTCGAGCCTGAGGTCACGGAGCCGGCAGAGCTGCTTTGGCTGAGGCCGGAGATGCCGGCCACAGTGCTGCTCGAGGCACTGCCAGGTCCGCTGGACGCTGGCCTGCTGTGGCTGGTGGTGCTGCTGGAAGCGCCAGTCACGTGACTCGAGCCGCCAGCGGTGCTGCTGGATGCGCTGGAAGCTCCAGTTGATGAGGCGCTATTTTGGCTGGAAGTGCTGGAAGTTCCGCTGACAGCACTTGAGTAGCCAGGGACGACAGTCGACTGGCCCGCCACAGAGCTCGTGCCGCTGGAGGAACCAGAAGCAGAGGAGCTGGACTGGCCAGCAACAGAAGAGCCGGCGGTGCTGGAGTACGTACTGGAGCCGTTGAAGCCAGCTGAGGAGCTGGAAGCAGAGCTTGGGCTAGTTGCGCTGCTCTGGCTAGAGGCGCCGCTGGAGGCGCCACTCGACGGAGCAGAGATGTAACTGGAGGTCGGAGATCCACTTGAACGGGTCGAGCTGGTTTGGCCAGATGTCACTGGTGCAGAGCTATAGCCAGACGAGCCAGAGGCCAGTGTGGAGCTGGAGCTCTGATTGGAGACAGTGGCAGACTGGCGGGAGGACGAGGCCGAAGATGCGTTAGATGCTGGGCTGGAAGCAGAGCTGGAGCCGTAGCTGGAGGCAGGGCGAGAGCTTGAGCCATAACTGGAAGCAGGCCGAGAGCTTGAGCCATAACTGGAGGCAGTGTTGACAGAGCTCGATCCATAACTTGAGGCAGTGTTGGCAGAGCTGGAGCCGTAGCTGGAGGCAGGCCGAGAGCTGGAACCATAACTTGAGGCAGTCTTGACAGAGCTCGATCCATAACTTGAGGCAGTGTTGACAGAGCTCGAGCCATAACTGGAAGCAGTGTTGACAGAGCTGGAGCCGTAACTTGAGGCAGTCTTGACAGAGCTCGATCCATAACTAGAAGCAGGCCGAGAGCTGGAACCATAACTGGAGGCAGTGTTGACAGAGCTGGAACCATAACTGGAAGCAGTTTTGACAGAGCTCGATCCATAGCTGGAGGCAGTCTTGACAGAGCTGGAACCATAACTAGAGACAGGCCGAGAGCTGGAACCATAACTGGAAGCAGTGTTGGCAGAGCTGGAGCCGTAGCTGGAGGCAGTCTTGACAGAGCTCGATCCATAACTAGAGACAGGCCGAGAGCTGGAACCATAACTGGAAGCAGTGTTGACAGAGCTTGAGCCGTAGCTGGAGGCAGTGTTGACAGAGCTTGAGCCGTAGCTGGAAGCAGTCTTGACAGAGCTTGAGCCGTAGCTGGAGGCAGGCCGAGAACTTGAGCCATAACTGGAGGCAGTCTTGACAGAGCTCGAGCCATAACTGGAGGCAGGGCGAGAGCTCGATCCATAGCTGGAGGCAGTGTTGACAGAGCTCGATCCATAACTGGAAGCAGGCCGAGAGCTCGAGCCATAACTGGAGGCAGGGCGAGAGCTGGAGCCATAGCTGGAAACAGGGCGAGAGCTCGATCCATAACTGGAAGCAGTGTTGGC
>NW_025065205.1:0-318 GCF_019207285.1 Ogataea haglerorum
GTTTGTGTTTACACAACACAATCTCCCCTAAGAGATATTACTTGGTGGTAGCCGGGTGTCTTTTAGAGGAGATTTTTTTAACTTTTTAAGCGGAGGTCGTGCATGGAACAATTTAAGAAGGTTGTCAAGAAAAACGTCTTTCAGCTTGTTTTGTGTTTTTTTTATTTTTTTAATTTTTTTTTAATTTTTGTATTCATAGAAATCTGGATTAATTTTTTTTTTTTGATTTAAGTTGTTGTCTTTTTTTTTTTTTTTTTTGGTAGCAAGATTTTTTTAATTAAATTGAGTTTCGAGGTGGATATGGTTTTGGTTGATTTT